>NC_048577.1:1400765-1548265 GCF_013265735.2 Oncorhynchus mykiss
ACACACAAGAAAAGCCCTACCAATGCTCCCTGTGTGGAAAGAGATTTACAGAGTTAGGGTCCCTGAAAATACACAATAGAATACACACAGGAGAGAAGCCTTATTACTGCTCCCAATGTGGAATAAATTTTACCTGGTTGGCGAGCCTGAAAACACATGAGAGAATACATACAGGAGAAAGGTCTTACCACTGTTCCCACTGTGGAAAGAGCTTTAGTGGGTTAGTGAACCTGAAACAGCATGAGAGAGTGCACACAGGAGAGAAGCCATCCCAATGCACCCTGTGTGGAAAGCATTTTACCCATTTGGGGAACCTTAAAGAGCATGAGAGGACACACACAGAAATAAAGCCCTACCAATGCTCTCTGTGCGGAAAGAGTTTTACCAAGTTAGTTGGCCTGAATAAGCATGACAGGACACACACACGAGGAGATAAGACCTACCACTGCTCCCAGTGTGGAAAGACATTTACCCGGTTAAGGTACCTGAATGAGCATGAAACAATACATACAAATACACTCGAGAAGAAGACATACCACTGCTCTCAGTGTGGAAAGACATTTTCCCAGTCAGAGGACCTGAAAACACACGAGAGAATAGAGAGGCTGTGTTCCGACTTAAGTTTTTGACTGAGAATTTTTTTGTTTTTGTTTATGCCACATGAAAGCTTACTTAAAAATAGGCTTACAGTGACGAGAAAAAAGTATGTGAACCCTTGAGAATTTCCTGGTTTTCTGCATAAATTGGCCATTTGATCTGATCGGATCTTCATGTAGGTCACAACAACATTCATTTTTCCGTCGCTGACAGCAAGCTGTCCAGGCCCTGAGGCAGCAAAGCAGCCCCACACCATGATGCTCCCTTTTATTTAATTTTAATTTTTTATCTCTGATAAAAAGTTTAAAATGTGTGTTTTGTTTGTACACGTTCATATATTGGATACAAGTATAATCCCTTAATGTTAATTTGATTATTTAAAATTTTTTTTTTTATGGAAATGGTTAAATAGACCAAATAGACCCTGTTCCGGTCTTGTCCCCTTAAATAGATGAATAGAACGTGCATTTCTTGATTCTAACCATGGAATCTCTTTTTATTCATTTTGTTGTTTGGTGTCGTCAAGCTAAAGGTGTATGAAATGTGACGACGTTGTTCTGATAACATTGGATAAGTTGTTCATTATGTTCTCTGTTGTCCTGCATACTTAATGCTTCAATGGTTTTGTGTTGTGTGTCATGTTCTGAATGCCAATCCTTTCTAGCTGCGGCCTGATCAAACTGTCTGTTTAATGGGCTCCTTGTTACGTCATATTCTCAGCAACATTTACAGCGACGCTCATAGACACAAGTACAATAGTGTAATAATACCAGACTGGAAGGGTTAATAATGATGTCAATGCCAGAATGGAAGGGTTAATAATGACGTCATAATGCCAGAATGGAAGGGTTAATAATTATGTCAATGCCAGAATGGAAGGGTTAATAATGATGTCGTAATATCAGACTGGAAGGGTTAATAATGATGTCAATGCCAGAATGGAAGGGTTAATAATGATGTCATAATACCAGACTGGAAGGGTTAATAATGATGTCAATGCCAGAATGGAAGGGTTAATAATGATGTCAATGCCAGACTGAAAGGGTTAATAATGATGTCATAATACCAGACTGGAAGGGTTAATAATGATGTCATAATACCAGACTGAAAGGGTTAATAATGATGTCATAATACCAGACTGAAAGGGTTAATAATGATGTCATACCATTTAAACTAATATTATTATATATTTTGTTTTACACCCTGAAGGGAGCTTCATTTATTTCATGGTACAATCAATGATACGCCGTACTGAATGTATTCAGACCACTGGACTTTTTCCAACATTTTGTTACATTACAGCCTTATTCCAATATGGATTCAATTATCAATCTACACACAATACCCCATAATGACAAAGATTTTAGATATTTTTGCGAAAAAACTGAAAGATCACATTTACATTAGTATTCAGACCCTTTACTCAGTACTTTGTTGAAGCACCTTTGGCAGCGATTACAGACTTGAGTCTTCTTGGGAATGGCGCTACAAGCTTGGCCAACGTGTATTTGGGGAGTTTCTCCCATTGTTCTCTTTTGCTTCACAGCTATTTTCAGGTCTCCAGAGATTTTAGATCAGGGTTCAAGTCCGGGCTCTGGCCGGGCCACTCAAGGACATTCAGAGACTTGTCCCGAAGCCACTCCTGCGTTGTCTTGGCTGTGTGCTTATGGTCGTTGTCCTGTTGGAAAAATGTACCTTCACCCCAGTCTGAGGTCCTGAGCGCTCTGGAGCAGGTTTTCATCAAGGATCTCTCTGTACTTGGCTCCGTTTATCTTTCCCTCGATCCTGACTAGTCTCCCAGTCCCTGCCGCTGAAAAACAACCCCATAGCATGATGCTGCCTCCACCATGCTTCATCGTTGTGATGGTGTCAGGTTTCCTCCAGGCATCACACTTGGCAATCAGGCCAAAGAGTTCAATCTCGGTTTCATCAGAACAGAGTATCTTGTTTCTCATGGTCTGAGAGTCCTTTAGGTGCCTTTTGGCAAACTCCAAGCGGGCTGTCATGTGTCTTTTACTGAGAAGTGGCTTCCGTCTTGCCATTCTTCCATAAAGGCCCAACTGGTGGACTCCTGCAGAGATGGTTATCTTTCTGAAAGGTTCTCCCATCTCCACAGAGAAACTTTGGGGCACTGTCAGAGTGACCATCGGGTTCTTGGTCACCTCCCTGACCAAGGCCCTTCTCCTCCGATTGGTCAGTTTGGCCGGGTGTCCAGCTCGAGGAAGAGTCTTGGTGGTTCCAAACTTCTTCCATTGAAGAATGATGGAGGCCACTGTGGTCTTGGATACCTTCAATACTGCCGAAACGTTTTGGTTCCCTTCCCCAGATCTGTGTTTTGACACAATCCCTTTGACCTCCTGGCTTGTGTTTTGTGTTTTGCACCGTCAACTGTAAGACCTTATATAGACAATCAAGTTGTAGAAACATCTCAAGGATGATCAATGGAAACAGGATGCATTTAAACTCAATTTTGAGTCTCATAGCAAAGGGGTCTGAGTGCTTACAGTACCAGCCAAAAGTTTGGACACACCTACTCGTTGCAGGGTTTTTGTTTATTTTTTACTATTTTCTACATTGTAGAATAATAGTGAAGACATCAAAACTATGAAATAACACATATGGAATCATGTAGTAACCAAAAAACTAAACTAATCAAAATATATTTTATATTTCAGATTCTTCAAAGTAGCCACCCTTTGCCTTGATGACAGCTTTGCACACTCTTGGTATTGTTGGTAGAGAGGTAGTTCTGTAGTTGTATCTAGTCAGACTAGAAGGGTTCGTGTAGATTGTTGGTGGAGAGGTAGTTCTGTACTTGTATCTAGCCAGACTAGAAGGGTTCATGTGTATTGTTGGTAGAGAGGTAGTTCTGTAGTTGTATCTAGTGTGGGATTCTGTGTTTTACATTATAGCCATTACCATATATATGATTAAATATTATCTGATGTTGGCTGTGTGAGGTGTCTGCATTTGTGCACTTGAGCATCATCATGAGATTAAACAACTGCTTGCTACATCTACTTGCCTGTTTGTGTGTGTGACAAGAACTGAGTAACATGGTGTGACCTGCATGTTGCAAAACTGTAGATAACAGCCCAGCCGATGCTTTGTCCTTGTGTTTGTATGTGACAATATTGAGCACATGGTGTGACTTGCTGTATCTTTCAAAGTTGTGGTTAATCAGGTATAGGGAGGGGTGGTCATCACGAGGTTTAACTGAGATGGAAAAATACTGAACAACACAATAGCAGGAACTGAACAACTGTTATAACTAGGCTGCGATACCAGAACAGTAAGGATCTATACATCGACAGAGGGTGGACTCCAAGGAGCGCCTGCGATAGGCTGAGCAAGTCTAAACCACGCTCAGCCTCTACTGTGATAGGCCAACAGACGGGTTGGAACTATGTCTATCACAGTATAAGAACAGCTGTTTTCGTACATCCTGTCAGTTCCCTGTTCTGCCCTGCGTGGTATTACAGTGAGCCCGTATATACGAAAGTTGCATTTGACATTTATTGCTTAGCTAATAAAAGTACATAGAGTACAATCAGTGACTCAGTGTTATAACTTGTTCTGATACCAGATTCGAATTGACGCAACCCTAACACTAGTCAGACTAGAAGGGTTCATGTGGATTGTTGGTAGTTCTGTAGTTCTGTAGTTGTATCTAGCCAGACTAGAAGGGTTCATGTAGATTGTTGGTAGAGAGGTAGTTCTGTAGTTGTATCTAGTCAGACTGGAAGGGTTAATGTGGATTGTTGGTAGAGAGGTAGTTCTGTAGTTGTATCTAGCCAGACTAGAAGGGTTCATGTGGATTGTTGGTAGAGAGGTAGTTCTGTAGTTGTATCTAGCCAGACTAGAAGGGTTCATGTAGATTGTTGGTAGAGAGGTTTGGTAGAGAGGTAGTTCTATAGTTGTATCTAGCCAGACTAGAAGGGTTCATGTAGATTGTTGGTAGAGAGGTTGTTCTTTGCATTTCGACTTTGAAATATATATTATATAATAGAATACAGTAAATTTCAAATGCCTCTTCGATTCTCTACTAGGTGTAGTCTAATCTAGTATATCCAAATATACCTTATGTACAGAAAACCAGCGTGACATGTAATCTAGTAGACAGGACACTTCTTCAATAACAGCACCTCGATAGCATGCAACTGGCATTACATTGTCAAGACTGGCGTTGTGTGCGCCATGCTCTACCAACTGAACTACAGCAAACTATTCTCACCTCATGTATCCTCGTGTATTCATATGTAGCTACAGGTCTGCATTAAACTATTCTACCAGTATATATTCATAATGTACATATTCACATGTAGCTATAGATCTGCATATAAGAATGTTTTAGCTGTAAGAAGTCAGACAAAACATATTTGCTCATCTCTAAATGAATAAACAATGTAGTGAATATTTTTCTAAACTGCGTTACCCATTCCAGTCAGCTGACCGCGATATGCGACCACACGACACCGGAAGCTGTTTCAACACGGATACTGACTCATTCAACCACCTCTTTAGCCTGGTAGCCAACATACAACCGAAAACAAGGTCTTTAGACCATTTTTCTGTATATTGATCTCGGTATTTTTTAACACAAAATACTCACAATACAATACTTTAACACAATACTTTACGTATCTACTATTTAACTTAAAGTAATTTGCTTGTTAAATGTGTTGATTATACTGAGTCTAGCACTAAGCTTATCGTTAATGCTAGCTAGCCCGACCATGAACTCACTGAACGACTATCCTCCTGTTAAAGAAGAGGCGGTCTGCTGGACGGAGAAAGAAGCTCTGGGGCTGAACATTGTCCTGAAAGAAGAGAAAGAACATTTTAGAGTGAAAGAGGAAGAGGAGGCTGTAACATTGAACAAAGAAGATGATGATCTTTTGGGAGATGAAGGAAAGGAAGAGGAGACTGAAGATCTGATTAACACCAGTGAGTACAGTCTTAAAAACACAGCCAGAAACTCTGCAGTTGTTGAACTAATGTGTGGTTTTAAAGCCAAAGGGACATTGCACTGAAATGTGCACCTCACCAGAACCCAAATATAAGCGTGTAAAGCTCCGTTGTGTGTAAACAATGCAAATGTAAACAAACACTGTATTTGACTCAACGGTTTTAAAACAATAATTTTGATCTCATGGTGGGTCCTTGCATCCACAGCTCTGTCTATGAATTAGAGATGTTCCATTTGTTCAAACCCTCAGCTACTCTCCCCTATCTGTTTATTAGGACAGCAGAGATATAAAACGTTTAAGTACCAATAAGGAGTATGATATTTATGGCTCTACCTTTCTTACTCATTATTATTCATGATCCACCCCCCCCCCCCCCCCCCCCCAAAAATGATTTTATTTAACCAGGCAAGTCAGTAAAGAACAGATTATTTACAATGGCAGCCTACCGGGGAACAGTGGGTTGTTCAAGGGCAAAAGGGCAGAACAACAGATTTTTACCTTGTCAGCTCGGGGATTCGACCCAGCAACATTTTGGTTACTGGCCCAACTCTCTAACCACTAGGCTACCTACGGAACCCAGCAACATTTCAGTTACTGGCCCAACTCTCTAACCACTAGGCTACCTACCGAACCCATCAACATTTCAGTTACTGGCCCAACTCTCTAACCACTAGGCTACCTACGGAACCCAGCAACATTTCAGTTACTGGCCCAACTCTCTAACCACTAGGCTACCTACCGAACCCATCAACATATCAGTTACTGGCCCAACTCTCTAACCACTAGGCTACCTACGGAACCCAGCAACATTTCAGTTACTGGCCCAACTCTCTAACCACTAGGCTACCTACCGAACCCATCAACATTTCAGTTACTGGCCCAACTCTCTAACCACTAGGCTACCTACCGAACCCATCAACATTTCAGTTACTGGCCCAACTCTCTAACCACTAGGCTACCTACCGAACCCAGCAACATTTCAGTTACTGGCCCAACGCTCTAACCACTAGGCTACCTACCGAACCATCAACATTTCAGTTACTGGCCCAACTCTCTAACCACTAGGCTACCTACCGAACCCATCATGTTAGCATCCACATGAATATACAAGTGTTCAGAAACATATTCTATTCTTGTGTGACTCGTATGACACAGTACATTATTTACCGTTGTTAGGTTCTAATTCTCAGAGTTAAAACTCAACGGAAAAAACTGAACCAGAGGATCAATCCAGCTGGATTAGACAAAAATCCTCCTCCTGCACATCTGTACAAACATTGTATCTTTACTGCACTTTACTGCACTTTACTGCACATTACAGGACACTAAATAATACGGGCCACACACTTGACTTCCTCCCTTAACATGGCCTGACCTCGAACCCCCCCCCCTTCATCACTAATCCATGGCTCTCTCCCCTTATCAATGTCTGCCACGTGATCACTTCCCTGCACTCAGTCGTCCAATAGGATCCCTGATATAATGTAAACGTTATACATCACCCTCTCTCCTCTTATCAATGTGATCACCTCCCTGCACTCAGTCTTCCAATAGGATCCCTGATATAATGTAAATGTTATACATCACCCTCTCTCCCCTCATGTTCATGAATAAGTATCTTTCATATTCTCAGAGCCCAACACCATTAATTTCTGTTGGGAACAACATCATCTGAAACACAACCAAAACAAACTGCAAATGTATCCAACAAGTTTGTAGAGTCACAAGCTGGATGTAGTCATCGTGTTCTAGGAATATGGGACCAAATACTTTAATACACATATAAGTGAATTTGTCCAAATACTTATGAGGCATTCAAATGTAGGGACTAGATATTTTATTTCTAAATGGTAAAACTGATATGTATGAATATACCCTCAACTAAAAGGTGACGTTCTGTTCCTTTGTCTCATATGAAACATTTGATCTCAAATCTAAAATGCTGGAGTACAGAGCCACATTAAACTGTTATCTTCCCTGTCCAGATAAATACATAGGGGAGTACAGAGCCACATTAAACTGTTATCTTCCCTGTCTAGATAAATACATAGGGGAGTACAGAGCCACATTAAACTGTTATCTTCCCTGTCCAGATAAATACATAGGGGAACACAGAGCCACATTAAACTGTTATCTTCCCTGTCTAGATAAATACGTAGGGGAGTACAGAGCCACATTAAACTGTTATCTTCCCTGTCTAGATAAATACGTAGGGGAACACAGAGCCACATTAAACTGTTATCTTCCCTGTCTAGATAAATACGTAGGGGAACACAGAGCCACATTAAACTGTTATCTTCCCTGTCCAGATAAATACATAGTGGAGTATAGAGCCACATTAAACTGTTATCTTCCCTGTCTAGATAAATACGTAGGGGAGTACAGAGCCACATTAAACTGTTATCTTCCCTGTCTAGATAAATACGTAGGGGAACACAGAGCCACATTAAACTGTTATCTTCCCTGTCTAGATAAATACGTAGTGGAACACAGAGCCACATTAAACTGTTATCTTCCCTGTCTAGATAAATACATAGGGGAGTATAGAGCCACATTAAACTGTTATCTTCCCTGTCTAGATAAATACATAGGGGAGTATAGAGCCACATTAAACTGTTATCTTCCCTGTCTAGATAAATACGTAGGGGAGTATAGAGCCACATTAAACTGTTATCTTCCCTGTCTAGATAAATACATAGGGGAGTATAGAGCCACATTAAACTGTTATCTTCCCTGTCTAGATAAATACGTAGTGGAACACAGAGCCACATTAAACTGTTATCTTCCCTGTCTAGATAAATACGTAGGGGAGTATAGAGCCACATTAAACTGTTATCTTCCCTGTCTAGATAAATACGTAGTGGAGTATAGAGCCACATTAAACTGTTATCTTCCCTGTCTAGATAAATACGTAGGGGAGTATAGAGCCACATTAAACTGTTATCTTCCCTGTCTAGATAAATACATAGGGGAGTATAGAGCCACATTAAACTGTTATCTTCCCTGTCTAGATAAATACGTAGTGGAACACAGAGCCACATTAAACTGTTATCTTCCCTGTCTAGATAAATACATAGGGGAGTATAGAGCCACATTAAACTGTTATCTTCCCTGTCTAGATAAATACGTAGTGGAACACAGAGCCACATTAAACTGTTATCTTCCCTGTCTAGATAAATACGTAGTGGAGTATAGAGCCACATTAAACTGTTATCTTCCCTGTCTAGATAAATACGTAGTGGAGTATAGAGCCACATTAAACTGTTATCTTCCCTGTCTAGATAAATACGTAGTGGAGTATAGAGCCACATTAAACTGTTATCTTCCCTGTCTAGATAAATACGTAGTGGAACACAGAGCCACATTAAACTGTTATCTTCCCTGTCTAGATAAATACGTAGGGGAGTATAGAGCCACATTAAACTGTTATCTTCCCTGTCTAGATAAATACGTAGGGGAGTATAGAGCCACATTAAACTGTTATCTTCCCTGTCTAGATAAATACGTAGTGGAACACAGAGCCACATTAAACTGTTATCTTCCCTGTCTAGATAAATACATAGTGGAGTATAGAGCCACATTAAACTGTTATCTTCCCTGTCTAGATAAATACGTAGTGGAGTATAGAGCCACATTAAACTGTTATCTTCCCTGTCCAGATAAATACGTAGTGGAGTATAGAGCCACATTAAACTGTTATCTTCCCTGTCTAGATAAATACATAGTGGAGTACAGAGCCACATTAAACTGTTATCTTCCCTGTCTAGATAAATACGTAGGGGAACACAGAGCCACATTAAACTGTTATCTTCCCTGTCTAGATAAATACGTAGGGGAACACAGAGCCACATTAAACTGTTATCTTCCCTGTCTAGATAAATACATAGTGGAGTATAGAGCCACATTAAACTGTTATCTTCCCTGTCTAGATAAATACGTAGGGTAATAGTTTAAGCAATAAAGCCTGTATACCACAGGAATGACAACCTGATCAATAATACCACAGGAATGACAACCTGATCAATAATACCACAGGAATGACAACCTGATCAATAATACCACAGGAATGACAACCTGATCAATAATACCACAGGAATGACAACCTGATCAATAATACCACAGGTATGACAACCTGATCAATAATACCACAGGTATGACAACCTGATCAATAATACCACAGGAATGACAACCTGATCAATAATACCACAGGTATGACAACCTGATCAATAATACCACAGGTATGACAACCTGATCAATAATACCACAGGTATGACAACCTGATCAATAATACCACAGGTATGACAACCTGATCAATAATACCACAGGAATGACGACCTGATCAATAATACCACAGGAATGACGACCTGATCAATAATACCACAGGAATGACAACCTGATCTACATGAATGGAGCTTAGATAGCCGTTAGATGCAGTTTCCAGTATACAGTATCAGTCCACACCACCACCCCACCAACCAGTATACAGTATCAGTCCACACCACCACCCCACCAACCAGTATACAGTATCAGTCCACACCACCCCACCAACCAGGAATGGTTTTAACTAATCCAGACCCCACCAACCAGGAATGGTCTTAACTAATCCAGACCCCACCAACCAGTATACAGTATCAGTCCACACCACCACCCCACCAACCAGGAATGGTCTTAACTAATCCAGACCCCACCAACCAGTATACAGTATCAGTCCACACCACCACCCCACCAACCAGTATACAGTATCAGTCCACACCACCACCCCACCAACCAGGAATGGTCTTAACTAATCCAGACCCCACCAACCAGTATACAGTATCAGTCCACACCACCACCCCACCAACCAGTATACAGTATCAGTCCACACCACCACCCCACCAACCAGGAATGGTCTTAACTAATCCAGACCCCACCAACCAGTATACAGTATCAGTCCACACCACCACCCCACCAACCAGGAATGGTCTTAACTAATCCAGACCCCACCAACCAGTATACAGTATCAGTCCACACCACCACCCCACCAACCAGTATACAGTATCAGTCCACACCACCACCCCACCAACCAGTATACAGTATCAGTCCACACCACCACCCCACCAACCAGTATACAGTATCAGTCCACACCACCACCCCACCAACCAGTATACAGTATCAGTCCACACCACCCCACCAACCAGGAATGGTCTTAACTAATCCAGACCCCACCAACCAGGAATGGTCTTCACTAATCCAGACCCCACCAACCAGTATACAGTATCAGTCCACACCACCACCCCACCAACCAGGAATGGTCTTAACTAATCCAGACCCCACCAACCAGTATACAGTATCAGTCCACACCACCACCCCACCAACCAGTATACAGTATCAGTCCACACCACCACCCCACCAACCAGGAATGGTCTTAACTAATCCAGACCCCACCAACCAGTATACAGTATCAGTCCACAACACCACCCCACCAACCAGTATACAGTATCAGTCCACACCACCACCCCACCAACCAGGAATGGTCTTAACTAATCCAGACCCCACCAACCAGTATACAGTATCAGTCCACACCACCACCCCACCAACCAGGAATGGTCTTAACTAATCCAGACCCCACCAACCAGTATACAGTATCAGTCCACACCACCACCCCACCAACCAGTATACAGTATCAGTCCACACCACCACCCCACCAACCAGTATACAGTATCAGTCCACACCACCACCCCACCAACCAGTATACAGTATCAGTCCACACCACCACCCCACCAACCAGTATACAGTATCAGTCCACACCACCACCCCACCAACCAGTATACAGTATCAGTCCACACCACCACCCCACCAACCAGTATACAGTATCAGTCCACACCACCACCCCACCAACCAGTATACAGTATCAGTCCACACCACCACCCCACCAACCAGTATACAGTATCAGTCCACACCACCACCCCACCAACCAGTATACAGTATCAGTCCACACCACCACCCACCAACCAGTATACAGTATCAGTCCACACCACCACCCCACCAACCAGTATACAGTATCAGTCCACACCACCACCCCACCAACCAGTATACAGTATCAGTCCACACCACCACCCCACCAACCAGTATACAGTATCAGTCCACACCACCACCCCACCAACCAGTATACAGTATCAGTCCACACCACCACCCCACCAACCAGTATACAGTATCAGTCCACAACCCCCCACCAACCAGGGATGGTCTTAACTAATCCAGACCCCACCAACCAGGAATGGTCTTAACTAATCCAGATCACTTCTTTGAAGGGAATAATCCACACGCCAGAGAAGGACTAAATTGCTTTCATGGAGGACTGAATCGGAGGACAATATATTTTAATCGTGAGAAAAAAGCTATTGGTTTTCTACCCAAAGTTGGAAAGAAATTGTTGTTATCCATTTAATAAACACAGCAAAATGTATAAAAAAAACTTGTGTCAAATAGCAGGAACAGCGGCATCTAGTGGGCAAAACCCAGAGTGGGTAAATGTCAGTCCTCTAGGTGAACTTAAGATTGTAACAATGACACTCCATTATATATATATATATATCATTATTTAGACGTATTGAGGGAAAATCAAGGACTGAAAAAGAGTAATACAGAGTAATACATTATTTAAATTCATGAGGTGATTGCGGGACTAAACCTGATAGTATAACAATAGTAGTAATTATTGTTTTATATACAACACTTTTCATCACAAAGACCATCTCAGACTGTAAAAACTAAACAAAACCCATGTAGAGATCTGGCAGGTCTTGGTGATGGTCTTCCACAGCTTCAGATGATGTGTTGTTCAGTCAGACAGTTCAGAAAGGATGGGCAGTAGTTTAAAAGGAGGGATCAGCGATGTCACAGAGGGGGCAGCGATGTCACAGAGGGGGCAGCGATGTCACAGAGGGGGCAGCGATGTCACAGAGGGGGCAGCGATGTCACAGAGGGGGCAGCGATGTCACAGAGGGAGCAGCGATGTCACAGAGGGGGCAGCGATGTCACAGAGGGGGCAGCGATGTCACAGAGGGGGCAGCGATGTCACAGAGGGAGCAGCGATGTCACAAAGGGGGCAGCGATGTCACAGAGGGAGCAGCGATGTCACAGAGGGGGCAGCGATGTCACAGAGGGAGCAGCGATGTCACAAAGGGGGCAGCGATGTCACAGAGGGAGCAAGTTTTATTATGTAGAAGTTTTCTTCAGTTCTCTAAGTATTTAACTA
Organism: Oncorhynchus mykiss; assembly: GCF_013265735.2. NCBI lineage: Eukaryota > Metazoa > Chordata > Actinopteri > Salmoniformes > Salmonidae > Oncorhynchus > Oncorhynchus mykiss. The sequence goes on from NC_048577.1 coordinate 1,413,570, forward strand.
AATAATCTGTTTGTCTTTGGCAGGAGAGAGACCAGACTCCCACTCTGACAGCGGAAAGAGTCCTTCAGGGGGACCAGACCCAGTGACACCCAAACCAGCGAGACAACATCACTGCTCCCAATGTGGAATGAGATTCTCCCTCTCAGGGGACCTAAAACGGCATGAGAAAAAACACACAGGAGAAAAGCCTTTCCAATGTTCCCAGTGTGGAAAGAGTTTTACCTGTTTAGGGAATCTAAATCGGCATGAGAAGATACACTCAGGAGAAAAGCCTTTCCAATGTTCCCAGTGTGAAAAGAGTTTTGCCTGGTTAAGGAGCCTGAAGAAGCATCAGAGGATACACGCAGGGGAAAAGCCTTTCCAATACCAAGGGACCAGCCAACCTTTTGATACAGGATGCAGTGGTGAGTATCAGAACTGTCACCAGTGATAAGAGAAGTGGTGCTGTATGGTAGATGGCATCCAAATGTTTAAGGGTAGTGACTGCTGCATTCTGGGAAACGGTGTCACCATAATCAACAACTGTCAGGAACAGTTGACTGTACAATCTGATTTCTGCTGTTTAGGGAGAGGCAAGATCTAAAAAATAAATAAAAAACATCACAATACCCCATAATGACATCACAATACCCCATAATGACAAAGAGAAAACCCATGTGATGGTCAACAGTGTTGAAGGCCTTGGAAAGGTCTGGAAATAAAGCAGCACAATGATGTCTGTAATCTATGCCTGTGCTGCCCAACCCTCTTCCTGGAGATCTACTGTCCTGTGGGGTTTCAGCCCAACCCTCTTCCTGGATATCTACTGTCCTGTGGGGTTTCAGCCCAACCCTCTTCCTGGAGATCTACTGTCCTGTGGGTTTTCAGCCCAACCCTCTTCCTGGAGATCTACTGTCCTGTGGGTTTTCAGCCCAACCCTCTTCCTGGAGATCTACTGTCCTGTAGGTTTTCAGTCCAACCATCTTCCTGTAGATCTACTGTCCCTGAGGGTTTTCAGCACAACCCTCTTCCTGGAGATCTACTGTCCCTGAGGGTTTTCAGTCCAACCCTCTTCCTGGAGATCTACTGTCCCTGGGGGTTTTCAGCCCAACCCTCTTCCTGGAGATCTACTGTCCCTGAGGGTTTTCAGCCCAACCCTCTTCCTGGAGATCTACTGTCCTGTAGGTTTTCAGCCCAACCCTCTTCCTGGAGATCTACTGTCCTGTGGGTTTTCAGCCCAACCCTCTTCCTGGAGATCTACTGTCCTGTAGGTTTTCAGCCCAACCCTCTTCCTGGAGATCTACTGTCCTGAGGGTTTTCAGCCCAACCCTCTTCCTGGAGATCTACTGTCCTGTGGGTTCTCAGCCCAACCCTCTTCCTAGAGATCTACTGTCCTGTAGGTTCAGTCCAACCCTCTTCCTGGAGATCTACTGTCCTGCAGGTTTTCAGTCCAACCCTCTTCCTGGAGATCTGCTGTCCTGTAGGTTCAACTCTCGTCCTGTAGGTTCAGCCCAACCCTCTTCCTGGAGATCTACTGTCCTGTAGGTTCAGTCCAACCCTCTTCCTGGAGATCTACTGTCCTGTAGGTTTTCGGTCCAACCCTCTTCCTGGAGATCTGCTGTCCTGTAGGTTCAACTCTCGTCCTGTAGGTTCAGTCCAACCCTCTTCCTGGAGATCTGCTGTCCTGTAGGTTCAACTCTCGTCCTGTAGGTTCAGCCCAATCCTCTTCCTGGAGATCTACTGTCCTGTAGATTCAGCCCAATCCTCTTCCTGGAGATCTACTGTCCTGTAGGTTCAGTCCAACCCTCTTCCTGGAGATCTACTGTCCTGTGTTATTAAAGCCACCAAGTCTTTTTAACACCAGAACCACATGGGCCCATCCTTGAAGTTAATGGGCAGTCATTCTGTTAGTGAGCATTTCTCCTTTGCCAAGATAATCCATCCACAGGTGTGGCATATCAAGAAGCTGATTAAACAGCATGATCAATCCATTTTATTGGTGGAGGGCCCTCTTGGTGATGGTCTACCACAGATTCAGATGATAAGGTGTTGTTCAGTCAGACAGTTCAGAAAGGCTGGGCAGTAGTTTAAAAGGAGGGGGCAGCGATGTCACAGAGGGAGCAACGATGTCACAGAGGGGGCAGCGATGTCACAGAGGGGGCAGCGATGTCACAGAGGGGGCAGCGATGTCACAGAGGGGGCAGCGATGTCACAAAGGGAGCAGCGATGTCACAGAGTGGGCAGAGACGTCACAGAGGGGGCAGAGACGTCACAGATGGAGCAGCGATGTCACAGAGGGAGCAGCGATGTCACAGAGGGGGCAGCGATGTCACAGAGGGGGCAGCGATGTCACAGAGGGGGCAGCGATGTCACAGAGGGGGCAGCGATGTCACAGAGGGGGCAGCATCAGTCAGTTACTCAGACCGGAGCTCTTCACCAGGCTCCTCCTCTAACATGGAGCCAGTTTTATCATGTAGAAGTTTTATTCGGGTCTCTATTAAGTATTTAACTAAATAATCTGTTTGTCTTTGGCAGGAGAGGGACCAGACTCTCACTCTGACAGCGGGAAGAGTCCTTCAGGGGAACCAGACCCAGTGACACCCAAACCAGCGAGACGACACCACTGCTCCTACTGTGGAAAAAGTTTTACCCGATTACTACACCTGAAATCACATGAGAGAATACATACAGGAGAAAAGCCCAACCACTGTTCCCAGTGTGAAAAGAGTTTTAGGTGGTTAACGACTTTGAAACTCCATGAGAGGACACACACACACGAAAAGCTCTACCGCTGCTCCCTGTGTGAAATGAGTTTTACCAAGTTAGAGGCCCTGAATGTGCATGACAGGACACACATAGGAGGGGATAAGCCCTACCGCTGCTCCCTGTGTGGACAGAGATTTAACCGGTTAAGGCATCTGAATAAGCATGAAATAATACATACACAGGAGGAGAAGACATACCACTGCTCTCATTGTGGAAAGACATTTTCCCAGTCAGAGGACCTGAAAACACATGAGAGAATAGAGAGGCTGTGTTCCGACTTGTGTTTTTGACCTGAGAATTTTTTTTTCTTTTTTTTCTGCCAAATGAAATCATTATTGAAATAGACCTACTTTTTTGTCTTAGTTTTCATCTGGAGACTGACATGACTCTCCTGTGAGGATCCAACGATGTCTAACATACTCTGTTACACAGAATCATGGCTCTCTCTCTCTCCAGATATACTGTTGCCATGACTCCTGTGAGGATCCGAGGATCAGGTTACAGTGGATCAGCGTCCAATAGAGGGATGGAGGGATATGGGGGTTTTATGACACCTCACCATCGATTGTAAATTGTAGGCAGCAGACTATTCCTTTTGGGGTCTAATTTGGGCGACTGGAATGTCTCTTTGTTACCGAGAGATTCTTAGACGACCCAAAAAACTTCAACATCAAACAATGGACACTGGGACAATATATTCCAACATCCGAATGTTGGGAACGATGAGAGATGGAATATGGAAAATGTAATGTCTATTTTGTGATGTCATTAAAATTGTTATAAATAGGTTTTAATGAAAGCATTAACTTCAAGAGCTGGCCTCCCGGGTGGCGCAGTGGTTAAGGGCGCTGTACTGCGCCAGCTGTGCCATCAGAGTCCCTGGGTTCGCGCCCAGGCTCTGTCGTAACCGGCCGCGACCGGGAGGTCCGTGGGGCGACGCACAATTGGCCTAGCGTCGCCCGGGTTAGGGAGGGCTTGGTCGGTAGGGGTGTCCTTGTCTCATCGCGCACCAGCGACTCCTGTGGCGGGCTGGGCGCAGTGTACGCTAACCAAGGTGGCCAGGTGCACGGTGTTTCCTCCGGCGCATTGGTGCGGCTGGCTTCCGGGTTGGATGTGTGCTGTGTTAAGAAGCAGTGCGGCTTGGTTGGGTTGTGTATCGGAGGACGCATGACTTTCAACCTTCGTCTCTCCCGAGCCTGTACGGGAGTTGTAGCGATGAGACAAGATAGTAGCTACTACAACAATTGGATACCACGAAATTGGGGAGAAAGGGGTAAAATAAAAAATAAAAAACTTCAAGAGCTTTCACACTGTGTATATCAGGTTTACATTCTTTACGTTGTGTAGAAAATATCAAGGATAAAGAGAATGCTTTTGTGATAATAGGATTGTGATTTTAGTACTCTAACGAGATAGTAATTCTAAAACCTTGCCTCGTAACTAGCCACGCCCCAGGGAGCCCGGAGAACGGGTCAGAATGACGAAAAACGCCTCCGTTTTACACGAACGACCCCCCCCCCCCGCGAAACGCAACAAACGGAAGACAACGGAACCTCTTAACAATCAATGCTACGGTTAACTAGCTGTTCTTAGTGTCCTCAGGACACCACTCTGGGATCACCGTCATGGCTGATTAGCCGTCCTCAGGACACCACTCTTCCAGAATGAGTGCAAAGTAATCAGACAACTAAGAAGAAGGACATTGTGACATTTTGTGGACAAATCAGAGCCTTACACCTGAGAACGACCGGAGAAGGCCAGCCGAAATAAGAAGGAACCTCCTCATCAAGTGAGAACCCGGCCCACGAAGGGCCCAACAGAGAGAAGGCCCAACTGAACCCTCCTCATCAAGCGGGAACCCGGCCCACGAAGGGCCCAACAGAGAGAAGGCCCAACTGAACCCTCCTCATCAAGCGGGAACCCGGCCCACGAAGGGCCCAACAGTGATACCCGACAGAGACCTTCAGCACGTAAATACATGCGTTACTTCTTACCCAGAAGAGCGTCAGTTTGGGGCAAGATATTAAGGGCTATACTGTGGGCGTAGTTCCCAAATGTATTCAAGTGTTGCGTCTCTTTCTTTCTCTAACTCTCCATCTTGTGTAACAAGTGTCATATTGTGTTAGTCCGCTAGGGACTTGTTGTCGTCGTATTAAGTTTCCAATCAATAACCTATACCATGTTTGTGTATCCTATGTTATCATTTCGTTTGTTAGTAAATAAATAATCAAATCAATTTGTGTGGAACGGAAATGATCAGTGATACTTGGGTTTGTACCGATTTCAAGAAGTCAACGACGTTCACAATGATACTGATACGAGGAAATTATTAAATTAGTTACTGTTATGATATCTATATATTCTTGAGATAATTCGGGAGACGGTAACTCATTGTGTGACTAGCAATCCCGGATCCGGGAGCGTAATCATAGCCTCAAACGAATTAGCATAACGCAGCGGACATTAATACCCCTAGAAAATTTTCCTATTCATGAAAATCACAAATGAAATATATTGAGACACAGCTTAGCCTTTTGTTAATCACACTGTCATCTCAGATTTTCAAAATATGCGTTACAGCCAACGCTAGACAAGCATTTGTGTAAGTTTATCATGGCATAATGCTATGCTAGGCTCTGCTGGCAGCAGGTAACATTTTCACCAAAATAAGAAAAGCAACCAAATGAAATCATTTACCTTCGAAGAACTTCAGATGCTTTCACTCAGGAGACTCCCAGGTAGATAGCAAATGTTCCTTTTTCCCCAAAATATAATTTTTGTAGGCGAAATGGGTTGTTCATCATGCTTGGCTGAGAAATCGACCGGAAAATGCTATCACTACAACGGCAAACTTTTTTCCAAATTAGCTCCATAATATCGACAGAAACATGGCAAACGTTGTTTAGAATCAATCCTCAAGGTGTTTTTAACATATATATTCGATAATATATCCGTCGAGGCAGTTGGTTTCTCATAAGAAGCGATTGGAAAAATGGCTACATCAGTATTTCACGCAAGATTTTCTGCGGGAGACATCAGGTGACCACTTGCTAAATGTGGTCCCTTACGGCTATTCTTCAACATAAATGCGTAAAAAGACGTCACAATGCTGTAGACACCTTGGGGAATACGTAGAAAACGTAAGCTCATTCGTAGCTCATTCACAAGACATTTTTCCACATTTTGTTACCTTACACCCTTATAGAGTATACCTATTTATCACCTCTTCAACCCAGAGAGAGAGAGTATACCTATTTATCACCTCTTCAACCCAGAGAGAGAGAGAGTATACCTATTTATCACCTCTTCAACCCAGAGAGAGAGAGAGTATACCTATTTATCACCTCTTCAACCCAGAGAGAGAGAGAGTATACCTATTTATCACCTCTTCAGCCCATAGAGAGAGAGAGAGTATACCTAATTATCACCTCTTCAGCCCAGAGAGAGAGAGAGTATACCTATTTATCACCTCTTCAACCCAGAGAGAGAAGGAGAGTATACCTATTTATCACCTCTTCAACCCAGAGAGAGAGAGAGAGAGTATACCTATTTATCACCTCTACAACCCAGAGAGAGAGAGAGAGTATACCTATTTATCACCTCTTCAACCCAGAGAGAGAAGGAGAGTATACCTATTTATCACCTCTTCAACCCAGAGAGAGAGAGAGAGTATACCTATTTATCACCTCTACAACCCAGAGAGAGAGAGAGAGTATACCTATTTATCACCTCTTTAACCCAGAGAGAGAGTATACCTATTTATCACCTCTACAACCCAGAGAGAGAGAGAGAGTATACCTATTTATCACCTCTTCAACCCAGAGAGAGAGAGTATACCTATTTATCACCTCTTCAACCCAGAGAGAGAGAGATTATACCTATTTATCACCTCTTCAGCCCAGAGAGAGAGAGTATACCTATTTATCACCTCTTCAACCCAGAGAGAGAGAGAGAGTATACCTATTTATCACCTCTACAACCCAGAGAGAGAGAGAGTATACCTATTTATCACCTCTTCAACCCAGAGAGAGAGTGAGTATACCTATTTATCACCTCTTCAGACTAGAAGGGTTCATGCAGACTTTTTGGTAGATAGATAGTTTGACAGCAGTTTGAGGGTCAAGGAGCTATTGAAATTTGAAAGTTTACAAAATTCATGTAAAATCGCGTGAGATGAGAATTGACCAACTAAAGGGTGTGCAATGTGTAGGCCCAATGAAGGGACATTCTGAACCTTGTTTGAAGTCACTAGGTCACATGACCAAGGCAATATTTAATTGTTTTAAAAAAATATACAGTGGGGCAAAAAAGTATTTAGTCAGCCACCAATTGTGCAAGTTCTCCCACTTAAAAAGATGAGAGAGGCCTGTAATTTTCATCATAGGTACACTTCAACTATGACAGACAAAAGGAGAAAAAAAATCCAGAAAATCACTGTAGGATTTTTTATGAATTTATTTGCAAATTATGGTGGAAATTAAGTATTTGGTCAATAACAAAAGTTTATCTCAATACTTTGTTATATACCCTTTGTTGGCAATGACAGAGGTCGTTGTTGTATGAAAATAGGGTGCTGTTGTTTTGATAACAACATTGATAAATTGTTGACTTAAAAAAACATTCACCATCTCATGAATCTTACCATCAGTATTTTTCCACCATGTCAGATTGTAAAATGTGCTGATTGTAAAAATAAAAAATAAATGTTAAAAAATGAATTAATTAATGGAACATATTTCTGTCTGAATGGAAATAAAATGTGGAAAGAATGCACCATTATTGGACAGTCATTATATACATCTACATATAGAGGGCTTTGCGTTTGCGCCACAAATCACCTAGCAACCGCACCAGGCGCCATGTTGGATGTTGTTATTCGTCTTTAAGGCGACGCTGCCGAGTGTGACGTGTAATCTAATGGACGGGCCGCTTCTTTATTAACAACCGCTTGTTTAGCTATCTCGGTAGCTTGCTAGTCAACATAGCCGAAACATTGGAGCTCTTTAGACGCGTTCAGTGTATATTTTTCTGTGTTTTAAAACATACTTCTTTCGTATAGCTAGTTGCCCCATTTAATTTCATATTTACGTTGTAAATCGGGTAGCTAGCTGGCTGGATAAATTAGATTAGCTCCAGGCTAGTCGTTAATGCTAACCCGCTAGCTAGCTAACATCCCAGACCATGAGTTCACTGAGCTACTCTCCTGTTAAAGAAGAGGAGGTCTGCTGGACGGAGAAAGAGGCTCTGGGGATGAACATTGTCATGAAAGAAGAGGAGGATGTTTCAGTAAAAGGAGAGGAAGAAGCTTTCAGAATGAAAGAGGAGGAAGAGGAGGCGATCAGTGTCACATTGAAAGAAGAGGATGATGTTACAGTGAAAGAAGAGAGAGAACATTTTAGAGTGAAAGATGAAGAGGGGATAGAGACTGTCACAGTGGAAGAAGAGAAAGAACCCTTTGTAGTGGCAGAGGGGGCTATCTTAAGAAAAGAGGAGGAAGACGTTTTGGGAGATGAAGAGGAAGGAGAGAAGACTGAAGATTTGATTAACACCAGTGAGTACCGTCCTAAAAGCAGGGCCGCAAACTGCCCTTATTGAATTAATATATCGTTTTAATATCTGGCTCTGGGCCTCGCCATTGATTCTTGGAGAATACAATTTATAAATGTCCACTGAACTCCGAACCCAAAATATAAGCTTGTTTTTTACTCCTTTGTTTGTGAACAATGTAATTGTAAAATAACACTGTATATTCTCAAAACATGGAGGGAGTTCCATTAGGCTGAACCTGAGACACTGACCACAACCACAAAGATACTGACCACAACTACTGACTACCACAGACCTCACCTACTGACGCCAACTACTGACTACCACAGACCACACCTACTGACTACAGATACTGACCACAACCACAAAGCTACTGACCACCACAAGTACAGCTACATACACCAAACCAATGTTCACATGTTTAGGCTATCCTGACTTCAATCCATTATCGACTAACCTATATAAATGTGCATACATTTACATAAAATAACCCACTACCAGTAAACTATTGAACCGTTCAAGCTAGATACACCAAACCAATTTTCATATGTTCCAGCTGTCCTTTTCATCCACCTACTTTTCCAACTATAACCAGTCACTACCACTACTATAACCAGTCACTACCACTACTATAACCAGTCACTACCACTACTATAACCAGTCACTACCACTACTATAACAAGTCACTACCACTACTACTGCAGACACTACCACTACTATAACCAGTCACTACCACTACTATAACCAGTCACTACCACTACTATAACCAGTCACTACCACTACTACTGTAGACACTACCACTACTATAACCAGTCACTACCACTACTATAACCAGTCACTACCACTACTATAACCAGTCACTACCACTACTATAACCAGTCACTACCATTACTATAACCAGTCACTACCACTACTATAACCAGTCACTACCACTACTATAACCAGTCACTACCACTACTACTGTAGACACTACCACTACTATAACCAGTCACTACCACTACTACTGCAGACACTACCACTACTATAACCAGTCACTACCACTACTATAACCAGTCACTACCACTACTATAACCAGTCACTACCACTACTATAACCAGTCACTACCACTACTATAACCAGTCACTACCACTACTATAACCAGTCACTACCACTACTATAACCAGTCACTACCACTACTATAACCAGTCACTACCACTACTATAACCAGTCACTACCACTACTATAACCAGTCACTACCACTACTATAACCAGTCACTACCACTACTACTGCAGACACTACCACTACTATAACCAGTCACTACCACTACTATAACCAGTCACTACCACTACTACTGTAGACACTACCACTACTATAACCAGTCACTACCACTACTATAACCAGTCACTACCACTACTATAACCAGTCACTACCACTACTATAACCAGTCACTACCACTACTATAACCAGTCACTACCACTACTATAACCAGTCACTACCACTACTACTGTAGACACTACCACTACTATAACCAGTCACTACCATTACTATAACCAGTCACTACCACTACTACTGTAGACACTACCACTACTATAACCAGTCACTACCACTACTATAACCAGTCACTACCACTACTATAACAAGTCACTACCACTACTATAACCATTCACTACCATTACTATAACCAGTCACTACCACTACTATAATGTATATCGCAGCCATACATACATTAAAACAAGCTAGAAAACAACACATTGTCTTCAGGAAAAAATGTACAGTACTTTCCAGTGATCACTGTTAGCCCTAAATAGTTTATCAGTAGGTCTTTCCAGTGATCACTGTTAGCCCTAAATAGTTTATCAGTAGGTCTTTCCAGTGATCACTGTTAGCCCTAAATAGTTTATCAGTAGGTCTTTCCAGTGATCACTGTTAGCCTAAATAGTTTATCAGTAGGTCTTTCCAGTGATCACTGTTAGCCCTAAATAGTTTATCAGTAGGTCTTTCCAGTGATCACTGTTAGCCTAAATAGTTTATCAGTAGGTCTTTCCAGTGATCACTGTTAGCCTAAATAGTTTATCAGTAGGTCTCCATAGGAACCTTTTCTACATGGTTCTTCAACGACCATAAAAAATACTCATCACTATTTCTCTCCCCAAATAACCTAAAGCTTTTCTAATCATTACATCATTATTCAACTAAAATCAAACTTTATTTACACTAAATGTTTTACAAAAGTAAATTGTGAATTTAAAAAAAAAAATCCACATTATCCAGAGTCCACATTATCCTTCCTTTTTATAATACCCACCAACAATACATGTAACTCTTGATACCTTTCAAGCTAGAGACACCAAACCATCTTTCACATGTTCAGGCTATTCTAACTTTAAATTCTTATTTTTTTTTAATCAACTACAGTGTAACTATATACATTTTCCACTGAGGGAATTTTTTTCTTTTTTTAATAAACACTTTTAAAAGACCTGAAGCAAGTCACACAATTTTTCGTAATGGAAAATGACCATTTAGTTATTATTATAATTAGGAACGCCACTCCTTCACGTTTAAGCTGGAAACGTCATATAAACTTTAAAAACGTGCAGATCGGTCTGGAATAGTGTGGCTGGTGGTCTACAACTCTTTGGTATCTTTACTTCTTAAACTATTAAACGTTTTTGTCTTCGTTCACTTTCACGGCACTTCCTCACTATTCTAAAAGGGCCCGTTGTGACGTCATCACTTCCTCACTATTCCAAAAGGGCCCGTTGTGACGTCATCACTTCCTCACTATTCCAAAAGGGCCCGTTGTGACGTCATCACTTCCTCACTATTCCAAAAGGGCCCGTTGTGACGTCATCACTTCCTCACTATTCCAAAAGGGCCCGTTGTGACGTCATCACTTCCTCACTATTCTAAAAGGGCCCGTTGTGACGTCATCACTTCCTCACTATTCTAAAAGGGCCCGCTGTGACGTCATCAATTCCTCACTATTCTAAAAGGGCCCGCTGTGACGTCATCACTTCCTCACTATTCTAAAAGGGCCCGTTGTGACGTCATCACTTCCTCACTATTCTAAAAGGGCCCGTTGTGACGTCATCACTTCCTCACTATTCTAAAAGGGCCCGTTGTGACGTCATCACTTCCTCACTATTCTAAAAGGGCCCGTTGTGACGTCATCACTTCCTCACTATTCTAAAAGGGCCCGTTGTGACGTCATCACTTCCTCACTATTCTAAACGGGCCCGTTGTGACGTCATCACTTCCTCACTATTCTAAACGGGCACGTTGTGACGTCATCACTTCCTCACTATTCTAAAAGGGCCCGTTGTGACGTCATCACTTCCTCACTATTCTAAAAGGGCCCGTTGTGACGTCATCACTTCCTCACTATTCTAAAAGGGCCCGTTGTGACGTCATCACTTCCTCACTATTCTAAACGGGCCCGTTGTGACGTCATCACTTCCTCACTATTCTAAAAGGGCCCGTTGTGACGTCATCACTTCCTCACTATTCTAAAAGGGCCCGTTGTGACGTCATCACTTCCAACATTGTTGTAAACACAAATCGGCTACTTTGACCACTTTGCCAAACAACTTAGACAATAAGTCCTGACTGTCTGGACAGTTTCCTCAGTCAGTGTTCTACCATCCTCTCTCTGTGTCTGTAGTCCTGACAGTTTCCTCATAGTCAGTGTTCTACCATCCTCTCTCTGTGTCTGTAGTCCTGACAGTTTCCTCAGTCAGTGTTCTACCATCCTCTCTCTGTGTCTGTAGTCCTGACTGTCTGGACAGTTTCCTCAGTCAGTGTTCTACCATCCTCTCTCTGTGTCTGTAGTCTGGACAGTTTCCTCAGTCAGTGTTCTACCATCCTCTCTCTGTGTCTGTAGTCCTGACTGTCTGGACAGTTTCCTCAGTCAGTGTTCTACCATCCTCTCTCTGTGTCTGTAGTCTGGACAGTTTCCTCAGTCAGTGTTCTACCATCCTCTCTCTGTCTCTGTAGTCTGGACAGTTTCCTCAGTCAGTGTTCTACCATCCTCTCTCTGTGTCTGTAGTCTGGACAGTTTCCTCAGTCAGTGTTCTACCATCCTCTCTCTGTGTCTGTAGTCTGGGCAGTTTCCTCAGTCAGTGTTCTACCATCCTCTCTCTGTGTCTGTAGTCCTGACTGTCTGGACAGTTTCCTCAGTCAGTGTTCTACCATCCTCTCTCTGTGTCTGTAGTCTGGACAGTTTCCTCAGTCAGTGTTCTACCATCCTCTCTCTGTGTCTGTAGTCTGGGCAGTTTCCTCAGTCAGTGTTCTACCATCCTCTCTCTGTGTCTGTAGTCCTGACTGTCTGGACAGTTTCCTCAGTCAGTGTTCTACCATCCTCTCTCTGTGTCTGTAGTCCTGACTGTCTGGACAGTTTCCTCATAGTCAGTGTTCTACCATCCTCTCTCTGTGTCTGTAGTCTGGACAGTTTCCTCAGTCAGTGTTCTACCATCCTCTCTCTGTCTCTGTAGTCCTGACTGTCTGGACAGTTTCTTCAGTCAGTGTTCTACCATCCTCTCTCTGTGTCTGTAGTCCTGACTGTCTGGACAGTTTCCTCAGTCAGTGTTCTACCATCCTCTCTCTGTGTGTGTAGTCCTGACTGTCTGGACAGTTTCCTCAGTCAGTGTTCTACCATTCTCTCTCTGTCTCTGTAGTCCTGACTGTCTGGACAGTTTCCTCATAGTCGGTGTTCTACCATCCTCTCTGTGTCTGTAGTCCTGACAGTTTCCTCAGTCAGTGTTCTACCATTCTCTCTCTGTCTCTGTAGTCTGGACAGTTTCCTCAGTCAGTGTTCTACCATCCTCTCTCTGTGTCTGTAGTCCTGACTGTCTGGACAGTTTCCTCATAGTCGGTGTTCTACCATCCTCTCTGTGTCTGTAGTCCTGACAGTTTCCTCAGTCAGTGTTCTACCATTCTCTCTCTGTGTCTGTAGTCCTGACAGTTTCCTCAGTCAGTGTTCTACCATTCTCTCTCTGTGTCTGTAGTCCTGACTGTCTGGACAGTTTCCTCAGTCAGTGTTCTACCATCCTCTCTCTGTGTCTGTAGTCCTGACTGTCTGGACAGTTTCCTCAGTCAGTGTTCTACCATCCTCTCTCTGTGTCTGTAGTCCTGACTTTCTGGACAGTTTCCTCAGTCAGTGTTCTACCATCCTCTCTCTGTGTCTGTAGTCCTGACTGTCTGGACAGTTTCCTCTTAGTCGGTGTTCTACCATCCTCTCTCTGTGTCTGTAGTCCTGACTGTCTGGACAGTTTCCTCAGTCGGTGTTCTACCATCCTCTCTCTGTGTCTGTAGTCCTGACAGTTTCCTCATAGTCAGTGTTCTACCATCCTCTCTCTGTCTCTGTAGTCTGGACAGTTTCCTCAGTCAGTGTTCTACCATCCTCTCTCTGTGTCTGTAGTCCTGACTTTCTGGACAGTTTCCTCAGTCAGTGTTCTACCATCCTCTCTCTGTGTCTGTAGTCCTGACTGTCTGGACAGTTTCCTCATAGTCAGTGTTCTACCATCCTCTCTCTGTGTCTGTAGTCTGGACAGTTTCCTCAGTCAGTGTTCTACCATCCTGTCTCTGTAGTCTGGACAGTTTCCTCAGTCAGTGTTCTACCATCCTCTCTCTGTCTCTGTAGTCCTGACTGTCTGGGCAGTTTCCTCAGTCAGTGTTCCACCTCATTGTTGAGGAATGTGTTTGTTCTTAAATTGCTTGTAATATTGTATGTTATGTAAACTGTTTGATCTGCATTTATTGATTTACATTTGGTATTTATTATGTGTATTTGTTTTTAGGGCTGATCCCATTTAGTCCCCTGGTCTGTTGTGTTAGGATTGATCCCATTTTGACCCCTGGTCCATTGTTTTTAGGGCTGATCCCATTTAGTCCCCTGGTCCATTGTTTTTAGGGCTGATCCCATTTAGTCCCCTGGTCCATTGTTTTTAGGGCTGATCCCATTAAGTCCCCTGGTCCATTGTTTTAGGGCTGATCCCATTTAGTCCCCTGGTCCGTTGTTTTAGGGCTCATCCCATTTAGTCCCCTGGTCCATTGTTTTAGGGCTCATCCCATTTAGTCCCCTGGTCCATTGTTTTAGGGCTCATCCCATTTAGTCCCATGGTCCGTTGTTTTTAGAGCTGATCCCATTTAGTCCCCTGGTTCATTGTTTTTAGGGCTCATCCCATTTAGTCCCCTGATCCGTTGTTTTAGGGCTCATCCCATTTAGTCCCCTGGTCCGTTGTTTTTAGGGCTGATCCCATTTAGTCCCCTGGTCCGTTGTTTTTAGGGCTGATCCCATTTAGTCCCCTGGTCCATTGATTTGGTCGATAGGCTGTTGGTCAACCAATATATTTGTTTGTTAGTTGAGCAGTGGCAAATATATGATAACAAATGTGTCCATTTACACCAGTATCATCTATAAGACATTTACCTATCGATTCCCCAATACATATATCACCTATAGGATATTTACCTATCGATTCCCCAATACATATATCACCTATAGGATATTTACCTATCGATTCCCCAATACATATATCACCTATAGGATATTTACCTATCGATTCCCCAATACATATATCACCTATAGGATATTTACCTATCAATTCCCCAATACATATATCACCTATAGGATATTTACCTATCAATTCCCCAATACATACAGTGCCTTGCGAAAGTATTCGGCCCCCTTGAGCTTTGCGACCTTTTGCCACATTTCAGGCTTCAAACATAAAGATATAAAACTGTATTTTTTTGTGAAGAATCAACAACAAGTGGGACACAATCATGAAGTGGAACAACATTTATTGGATATTTCAAACTTTTTTAACAAATCAAAAACTGAAAAATTGGGCGTGCAAAATTATTCAGCCCCTTTACTTTCAGCAAATCTACCAAGACCTGGCCGTCCCTCTAAACTTTCAGCTCATACAAGGAGAAGACTGATCAGAGATGCAGCCAAGAGGCCCATGATCACTCTGGATGAACTGCAGAGATCTACAGCTGAGGTGGGAGACTCTGTCCATAGGACAACAATCAGTCGTATATTGCACAAATCTGGCCTTTATGGAAGAGTGGCAAGAAGAAAGCCATTTCTTAAAGATATCCATAAAAAGTGTCGTTTAAAGTTTGCCACAAGCCACCTGGGAGACACACCAAACATGTGGAAGAAGGTGCTCTGGTCAGATGAAACCAAAATTGAACTTTTTGGCAACAATGCAAAACGTTATGTTTGGCGTAAAAGCAACACAGCTGAACACACCATCCCCACTGTCAAACATGGTGGTGGCAGAATCATGGTTTGGGCCTGCTTTTCTTCAGCAGGGACAGGGAAGATGGTTAAAATTGATGGGAAGATGGATGGAGCCAAATACAGGACCATTCTGGAAGAAAACCTGATGGAGTCTGCAAAAGACCTGAGACTGGGACGGAGATTTGTCTTCCAACAAGACAATGATCCAAAACATAAAGCAAAATCTACAATGGAATGGTTCAAAAATAAACATATCCAGGTGTTAGAATGGCCAAGTCAAAGTCCAGACCTGAATCCAATCGAGAATCTGTGGAAAGAACTGAAAACTGCTGTTCACAAATGCTCTCCATCCAACCTCACTGAGCTCGAGCTGTTTTGCAAGGAGGAATGGGAAAAAATGTCAGTCTCTCGATGTGCAAAACTGATAGAGACATACCCCAAGCGACTTACAGCTGTAATCGCAGCAAAAGGTGGCGCTACAAAGTATTAACTTAAGGGGGCTGAATAATTTTGCACGCCCAATTTTTCAGTTTTTGATTTGTTAAAAAAGTTTGAAATATCCAATAAATGTCATTCCACTTCATGATTGTGTCCCACTTGTTGTTGATTCTTCACAAAAAATACAGTTTTATATCTTTATGTTTCAAGCCTGAAATGTGGCAAAAGGTCGCAAAGTTCAAGGGGGCCGAATACTTTCGCAAGGCACTGTATATCACCTATAGATTATTTACCTATCAATTCCCCAATACATATATCACCTATAGGATATTTACCTATCAATTCCCCAATACATATATCACCTATAGGATATTTACCTATCAATTCCCCAATACATATATCACCTATAGGATGTTTACCTATCAATTCCCCAATACATATATCACCTATAGGATATTTACCTATCAATTCCCCAATACATATATCACCAGTTCTACATTTATCATCATTTATTATCTGCAATGTTTGTTTGGTTACAGTCATTTCTGTTAATGCATTCAATATTTTATTACCCGTGTCGTTGTCAGAGTGGACACGTTGTTTGCAGAGCTTATAACCTATGCTACACTTGTGAGAAGCAAACGTTGGTTTATTTTCATTCCGTTTATGAGTTTTTGTCAATTTTATTAATTTAGTTTGGCGCTCTCCTGTCAATCTTGAGTAAGGACACTCACCTGATAGAAGCAGGTCTGTAGACTACCTGGCCCTCAAATGTAGGGATATAAATGTGCCCATTTTGGGGATCTGATAGTTTTAACTCACCACCACCACTAATAAACTGTGGAGCTTCAAAAAGTCTTTTTTTCTTCTCCTCAAACAGGAAGTAAACAAAGTGTGTTTTTACATCCATGGAGAATGACAATAGTTCCTCAATGGAGCAGATTAGAAACATCTTTCCTGCTCTCTCCCTTTAGAGAACCACTCAGGGTGATTTATTTGTTATTTTTCATCCTCTGATTCAATGGAAAAGTATTTTTTTTTTAAAGGCCTACCTGATTACTAATTATCCCTTGGCCTTCAGCTGTATCTGTCTGTCTGTCAGAGCTCACTGGGGCAGGAAACTCTGAGGGCCCAGAATATTTAATACAATGTTGTGAGTTCACTAGCACCATCTTCTGGGCCAGACCAAGTTAATCCAATGTTTCCAGCTCCTAGCAGACAGGCCATGTGTAGCCAATGTTTCCAGTTCCTAGCAGACAGGCCATATGTAGCCAATGTTTCCAGCTCCTAGCAGACAGGCCATGTGTAGCCAATGTTTCCAGTTCCTAGCAGACAGGCCATGTGTAGCCAATGTTTCCAGTTCCTAGCAGACAGGCCATGTGTAGCCAATGTTTCCAGTTCCTAGCAGACAGGCCATGTGTAGCCAATGTTTCCAGTTCCTAGCAGACAGGCCATGTGTAGCCAATGTTTCCAGTTCCTAGCAGACAGGCCATGTGTAGCCAATGTTTCCAGTTCCTAGCAGACAGGCCATGTGTAGCCAATGTTTCCAGCTCCTAGCAGACAGGCCATGTGTAGCCAATGTTTCCAGCTCCTAGCAGACAGGCCATGTGTAGCCAGTGTTTCCAGTTCCTAGCAGACAGGCCATGTGTAGCCAATGTTTCCAGTTCCTAGCAGACAGGCCATGTGTAGCCAATGTGATTTATAGGAGATTTATTTTTATCAGGATATTTTCTAACTGCAGTCTGCAATGTTTTTATTTGTTGTCTTTACGTAGGTAAATTTTTTTTTTACATATTTGGCCAAATAAGTTACTTTTTAGGTTTGTATCATTTTCATTTAGATACCATCTTGATTAATCACATGACAATGATTTTGAGATTAAATATTTTATTATAAATTAAATGAAACTGTTCCATGAAAAAATGTGCCAATGAAAATCATTACTTGTCACGCAGATCAGTAGAGATGGTAGAATAACTTCAAATCAATTTCATTGGTCACATATTTAGCAGGTGTGGAGACATGCTTGTGTTTCCAGCTCCAACAGTGCAGTTGTATCTAACAATTCACAACAATACACACAAATCTATAGTATAATAATGAAGAAATAAATGAAGAAATATATAAAATATTAGGTTGAGCGACATCAGTGGCATTGACTAAAATACAGTAGAATAGAATACAGTATATATATATATATGAAATGAGTAAAGCAGTATGTAAACATTATTATAGTGACCAGTGTTCCATTATTAAAGTGACCAGTGTTCCATTATTAAAGTGACCAGTGTTCCATTATTAAAGTGACCAGTGTTCCATTATTAAAGTGACCAGTGTTCCATTATTAAAGTGACCAGTGTTCCATTATTAAAGTGACCAGTGTTCCATTATTAAAGTGACCAGTGTTCCATTATTAAAGTGACCAGTGTTCCATTATTAAAGTGACCAGTGTTCCATTATTAAAGTGACCAGTGTTCCATTATTAAAGTGACCAGTGTTCCATTATTAAAGGGACCAGTGTTCCATTATTAAAGTGACCAGTGTTCCATTATTAAAGTGACCAGTATTCCATTATTAAAGTGACCAGTGTTCCATTATTAAAGGGACCAGTGTTCCATTATTAAAGGGACCAGTGTTCCATTATTATAGTGACCAGTGTTCCATTATTAAAGTGACCAGTGTTCCATTATTAAAGTGACCAGTGTTCCATTATTAAAGTGACCAGTGTTCCATTATTAAAGTGACCAGTGTTCCATTATTAAAGTGACCAGTGTTCCATTATTAAAGTGACCAGTGTTCCATTATTAAAGTGACCAGTGATACCAGGTCTATGTATATAAGGCAGCAGTCTCTAAGGTGCAGGGTTGAGTAACCGGGTGGTAGCCGGCTGGTGATGGCTGTTTAACAGTCTGATGGCGTGGAGATAGAAGCTGTTTTTCAGTCTCTCGGTCCCAGCTTTGATGCACCTGGATTGAAGCGGAGTGAACAGGCAGTGGTTCGGGTGGTTGATGATCTTTTTGCCTTCCAGTGACATCGGGTGCTGTAGGTGTCCTGGAGGGCAGGTAGTTTGCCCCTGATGATGTGTTGGGCAGACCGCACCACCCTCTGGAGGTGCCCTGCTGTTGCTGTTGTGGGCGGTGCCCTGCGGTTGTGGGCTGTGCCCTGCGGTTGTGGGCTGTGCCCTGCGGTTGTGGGCGGTGCCCTGCGGTTGTGGGCGGTGCCCTGCGGTTGTGGGCGGTGCCCTGCGGTTGTGGGCGGTGCCCTGCGGTTGTGGGCGGTGCCCTGCGGTTGTGGGCGGTGCCCTGCGGTTGTGGGCGGTGCCCTGCTGTTGTGGGCGGTGCCCTGCGGTTGTGGGCGGTGCAGCTGCGGTTGTGGGCGGTGCAGCTGCGGTTGTGGGCGGTGACCTGCGGTTGTGGGCGGTGCCCTGCGGTTGTGGGCGGTGCAGCTGCCGTACCAGGTGGTGATACAGCTCGTATGCTCAACACCCATTGAATGTGGCCGCTGTCAGTAAATGTCGGCAAAGAAGCATAATTTAAGTCGTAAAATGTCTGACTAGTTATGTGTTATGCTAACTAGCTAGCAAGAGGTTGCATAGCAACAACATCAACTTCCGATAGATGGGAAAAGCTCTAGTATGCTCATCTGAAAGGAACTAATAGTAGATACTTATTTATACATGTGTCCTATACTGACTAGTCTATTACATGTATCCTATACTGACTAGTCTATTACATGTATCCTATACTGACTAGTCTATTACATGTATCCTATACTGACTAGTCTATTACATGTATCCTATACTGACTAGTCTAATACATGTATCCTATACTGACTAGTCTATTACATGTATCCTATACTGACTAGTCTATTACATGTGTCCTATACTGACTAGTCTATTACATGTGTCCTATACTGACTAGTCTATTACATGTGTCCTATACTGACTAGTCTGTTACATGTATCCTATACTGACTAGTCTATTACATGTATCCTATACTGACTAGTCTATTACATGTATCCTATACTGACTAGTCTGTTACATGTATCCTATACTGACTAGTCTATTACATGTATCCTATACTGACTAGTCTATTACATGTGTCCTATACTGACTAGTCTATTACATGTGTCCTATACTGACTAGTCTATTACATGTATCCTATACTGACTAGTCCATTACATGTATCCTATACTGACTAGTCTGTTACATGTATCCTATACTGACTAGTCTATTACATGTATCCTATACTGACTAGTCTATTACATGTATCCTATACTGACTAGTCTATTTATCCATTAGGTCTATTACATGTATCCTATACTGACTAGTCTATTTATCCATTAGGTCTATTACATGTATCCTATACTGACTAGTCTATTACATGTATCCTATACTGACTAGTCTATTACATGTGTCCTATACTGACTAGTCTATTACATGTATCCTATACTGACTAGTCTATTACATGTATCCTATACTGACTAGTCTATTACATGTATCCTATACTGACTAGTCTGTTACATGTATCCTATACTGACTAGTCTATTACATGTATCCTATACTGACTAGTCTATTACATGTATCCTATACTGACTAGTCTATTACATGTATCCTATACTGACTAGTCTATTTATCCATTAGGTCTATTACATGTATCCTATACTGACTAGTCTATTACATGTATCCTATACTGACTAGTCTATTACATGTATCCTATACTGACTAGTCTATTACATGTATCCTATACTGACTAGTCTATTACATGTATCCTATACTGACTAGTCTATTACATGTATCCTATACTGACTAGTCTAATACATGTATCCTATACTGACTAGTCTATTACATGTATCCTATACTGACTAGTCTATTACATGTATCCTATACTGACTAGTCTATTACATGTATCCTATACTGACTAGTCTATTACATGTATCCTATACTGACTAGTCTATTTATCCATTAGGTCTATTACATGTATCCTATACTGACTAGTCTATTTATCCATTAGGTCTATTACATGTATCCTATACTGACTAGTCTATTACATGTTTCCTATACTGACTAGTCTATTACATGTATCCTATACTGACTAGTCTATTACATGTATCCTATACTGACTAGTCTATTACATGTATCCTATACTGACTAGTCTATTACATGTATCCTATACTGACTAGTCTATTACATGTATCCTATACTGACTAGTCTAATACATGTATCCTATACTGACTAGTCTATTACATGTATCCTATACTGACTAGTCTATTACATGTATCCTATACTGACTAGTCTATTACATGTATCCTATACTGACTAGTCTATTACATGTATCCTATACTGACTAGTCTATTACATGTATCCTATACTGACTAGTCTAATACATGTATCCTATACTGACTAGTCTATTACATGTATCCTATACTGACTAGTCTATTACATGTATCCTATACTGACTAGTCTAATACATGTATCCTATACTGACTAGTCTATTTATCCATTAGGTCTATTACATGTATCCTATACTGACTAGTCTATTACATGTTTCCTATACTGACTAGTCTATTACATGTATCCTATACTGACTAGTCTATTACATGTATCCTATACTGACTAGTCTATTTATCCATTAGGTCTATTACATGTATCCTATACTGACTAGTCTATTACATGTATCCTATACTGACTAGTCTATTACATGTATCCTATACTGACTAGTCTATTACATGTATCCTATACTGACTAGTCTATTACATGTATCCTATACTGACTAGTCTATTACATGTATCCTATACTGACTAGTCTATTACATGTATCCTATACTGACTAGTCTATTACATGTGTCCTATACTGACTAGTCCATTACATGTATCCTATACTGACTAGTCTATTACATGTATCCTATACTGACTAGTCTATTACATGTGTCCTATACTGACTAGTCCATTACATGTATCCTATACTGACTAGTCTATTACATGTATCCTATACTGACTAGTCTATTACATGTATCCTATACTGACTAGTCTATTATATGTATCCTATACTGACTAGTCTATTACATGTATCCTATACTGACTAGTCTATTATATGTATCCTATACTGACTAGTCTGTTACATGTATCCTATACTGACTAGTCCATTACATGTATCCTATACTGACTAGTCTAATACATGTATCCTATACTGACTAGTCTAATACATGTATCCTATACTGACTAGTCTATTACATGTATCCTATACTGACTAGTCTATTTATCCATTAGGTCTATTACATGTATCCTATACTGACTAGTCTATTTATCCATTAGGTCTATTACATGTATCCTATACTGACTAGTCTATTACATGTATCCTATACTGACTAGTCTATTACATGTATCCTATACTGACTAGTCTGTTACATGTATCCTATACTGACTAGTCTATTACATGTATCCTATACTGACTAGTCTGTTACATGTATCCTATACTGACTAGTCTATTACATGTATCCTATACTGACTAGTCTATTTATCCATTAGGTCTATTACATGTATCCTATACTGACTAGTCTATTTATCCATTAGGTCTATTACATGTATCCTATACTGACTAGTCTATTACATGTTTCCTATACTGACTAGTCTATTACATGTATCCTATACTGACTAGTCTAATACATGTATCCTATACTGACTAGTCTATTTATCCATTAGGTCTATTACATGTATCCTATACTGACTAGTCTATTACATGTTTCCTATACTGACTAGTCTATTACATGTATCCTATACTGACTAGTCTATTACATGTATCCTATACTGACTAGTCTATTTATCCATTAGGTCTATTACATGTATCCTATACTGACTAGTCTATTACATGTATCCTATACTGACTAGTCTATTTATCCATTAGGTCTAATACATGTATCCTATACTGACTAGTCTATTTATCCATTAGGTCTATTACATGTATCCTATACTGACTAGTCTATTTATCCATTAGGTCTATTACATGTATCCTATACTGACTAGTCTATTACATGTATCCTATACTGACTAGTCTAATACATGTATCCTATACTGACTAGTCTATTACATGTATCCTATACTGACTAGTCTAATACATGTATCCTATACTGACTAGTCTAATACATGTATCCTATACTGACTAGTCTATTACATGTATCCTATACTGACTAGTCTATTTATCCATTAGGTCTATTACATGTATCCTATACTGACTAGTCTATTTATCCATTAGGTCTATTACATGTATCCTATACTGACTAGTCTAATACATGTATCCTATACTGACTAGTCTATTACATGTATCCTATACTGACTAGTCTGTTACATGTATCCTATACTGACTAGTCTATTACATGTATCCTATACTGACTAGTCTATTTATCCATTAGGTCTATTACATGTATCCTATACTGACTAGTCTATTTATCCATTAGGTCTATTACATGTATCCTATACTGACTAGTCTATTACATGTTTCCTATACTGACTAGTCTATTACATGTATCCTATACTGACTAGTCTAATACATGTATCCTATACTGACTAGTCTATTTATCCATTAGGTCTATTACATGTATCCTATACTGACTAGTCTATTACATGTTTCCTATACTGACTAGTCTATTACATGTATCCTATACTGACTAGTCTATTACATGTATCCTATACTGACTAGTCTATTTATCCATTAGGTCTATTACATGTATCCTATACTGACTAGTCTATTACATGTATCCTATACTGACTAGTCTATTACATGTATCCTATACTGACTAGTCTATTACATGTATCCTATACTGACTAGTCTATTACATGTATCCTATACTGACTAGTCTATTACATGTATCCTATACTGACTAGTCTATTACATGTATCCTATACTGACTAGTCTATTACATGTATCCTATACTGACTAGTCTATTACATGTATCCTATACTGACTAGTCTATTTATCCATTAGGTCTATTACATGTATCCTATACTGACTAGTCTATTACATGTATCCTATACTGACTAGTCTATTACATGTATCCTATACTGACTAGTCTATTACATGTATCCTATACTGACTAGTCTATTACATGTATCCTATACTGACTAGTCTATTACATGTATCCTATACTGACTAGTCTATTACATGTATCCTATACTGACTAGTCTATTTATCCATTAGGTCTAATACATGTATCCTATACTGACTAGTCCATTACATGTATCCTATACTGACTAGTCTAATACATGTATCCTATACTGACTAGTCTATTACATGTATCCTATACTGACTAGTCTATTACATGTATCCTATACTGACTAGTCTATTACATGTATCCTATACTGACTAGTCTATTACATGTATCCTATACTGACTAGTCTATTACATGTATCCTATACTGACTAGTCTATTACATGTATCCTATACTGACTAGTCTATTTATCCATTAGGTCTATTACATGTATCCTATACTGACTAGTCTATTTATCCATTAGGTCTATTACATGTATCCTATACTGACTAGTCTATTACATGTATCCTATACTGACTAGTCTATTACATGTATCCTATACTGACTAGTCTATTACATGTATCCTATACTGACTAGTCTATTACATGTATCCTATACTGACTAGTCTATTACATGTATCCTATACTGACTAGTCTATTACATGTTTCCTATACTGACTAGTCTATTACATGTATCCTATACTGACTAGTCTGTTACATGTATCCTATACTGACTAGTCTATTACATGTATCCTATACTGACTAGTCTATTACATGTATCCTATACTGACTAGTCTATTTATCCATTAGGTCTATTACATGTATCCTATACTGACTAGTCTATTTATCCATTAGGTCTAATACATGTATCCTATACTGACTAGTCTAATACATGTATCCTATACTGACTAGTCTATTACATGTATCCTATACTGACTAGTCTATTACATGTATCCTATACTGACTAGTCTATTACATGTATCCTATACTGACTAGTCTAATACATGTATCCTATACTGACTAGTCTAATACATGTATCCTATACTGACTAGTCTGTTACATGTTTCCTATACTGACTAGTCTATTACATGTTTCCTATACTGACTAGTCTAATACATGTATCCTATACTGACTAGTCTATTTATCCATTAGGTCTATTACATGTATCCTATACTGACTAGTCTGTTACATGTATCCTATACTGACTAGTCTAATACATGTATCCTATACTGACTAGTCTGTTACATGTATCCTATACTGACTAGTCTAATACATGTATCCTATACTGACTAGTCTATTACATGTATCCTATACTGACCAGTCTATTTATCCATTAGGTCTAATACTGCTTCACAATAGTCAAGTTGAAGAGTGTTTTTATTGGCCTACAGACCACTACAGACACTATTCTATTGAGGTGTCTAGTCTGGATTAAACCTCATAGGAAGACAGTTTTATCATTTGGAGATTTCATTCAGGTTTCTGTTTAACTAAAATAATATGTTTGTCTTTGGCAGGAGAGAGACCAGACTCCCACTCTGACAGCAGGAAGAGTCCTTCAGGGGAACCAGACCCAGAGACGCCCAAACCAGCGAGACGACACCACTGCTCCCACTGTGGAAAGAGTTTTAGTTGGTCAGGGTACCTAAAACAGCACGAGAGAAAACACACAGGAGAAAAGCCTTTCCAATGTTCCCAGTGTGGAAAGAGATTTACCTGGTTAGGGAGCCTAAGGGAGCATAAGAGAATACACTCTGGAGAGAAACCGTTCCACTGTTCCCAGTGTGGATTGACTTTCGCCTGGTTAGGGAGCCTGAAAACCCATGAGAGTTCACACACAGGGGAAAAACCTTTCCAATGTTCCCAGTGTGGAAAGCGTTTTACCCAGTTAGGGAGGCTGAAGGAGCATGAGAAGATACACACAGGTGAAAAACCTTTCCAATGCTCCCTGTGCGGAAAGAGTTTTACCAAGTTAGGGGCCCTGAAGGAGCATGAGAAGATACACACAGGAGGAAAGCCTTTCCAATGCTCCCTGTGCGGAAAGAATTTTACCCGCTTAGGGAACCTAAAAGAGCATGAGACAAAACACACACAAGAAAAGCCCTACCAATGCTCCCTGTGCGGAAAGAGTTTTACCAAGTTAGGGGCCCTGAATAGGCATGACAGGACACACACAGGAGGGGATAAGACGTACTACTGCTCCCTGTGTGGAAAGACATTTAACCGATTAAGACATCTGAATAAGCATGAAAGAATACATACACAGGAGGAGAAGACATACCACTGCTCTCATTGTGGAAAGACATTTTCCCAGTCAGAGGACCTGAAATCACATGAGAGAATAGAGAGGCTGTGTTCTGACTTGTGTTTTTGACTGAGAATTTGTGTTTTCGTTCATGCCAAATGAAATCATATTGTTTATATGAAATCATTAAAAATATCCCAACTTTAAAATTTTTTTTTTTTTATCTGGAGACCTGATCTAAAATCAGATTAAACACAATTTGTATTTTGTTTTGATTATGAACTTTAATGGATACAACTATAAACCCTCTGTTGTTCATTATAATGTGGGGATATTATTATATAGATTAATGGAGTTTTGGATTACTTGATTCTAACCTTAAACCTCTTGAATGTGATGTGATCTGGCTTTTCACTAAATCAATTTGATTGAATACACGATTTAGATATTGCACCATGTACATTATGGAATAGATTAATAGAATGAGCATTTCTTGATTTTGAACTTTGAAACCTCTTGAATTTAGTCGTTTTGTTTCATTTAGATAATATGTTTACTAGTCGTCAAGATAAAGGACGATGAAAATGTGATGGCGTTTTTATAACAACATTGATAAGTTGTTGACATGAAAAATATGAATGTTCCCATCAATGTTATTCCACTATGTAGAAGCAGTATAGAGATAGTTGTTTATTTTGATATATCTGTTGACTGAATAAATCAGAATTTGCATAGAATACAGATGTAAAAAGTAGATGTGAAGTTTATGTTAAAATTCTCACTCATCAAAAGTTAATTGATGAACCAAAGCTTCTCTTTGTAAGTCTCAATATAATATTAAACTTTTGAAAGAAACTTTGTCTGAAAATCAAATATTTTCCTCGACTGCGTTACCCACTCCAGACAACAGATGGCGATGTTTCTAGCGTGACGTATAATCTAGTGGACGGGACGCTTCTTTGTAATAAAATAATATTTTTTTTTGTCTTAATTTATTTAGTACCAATACTCCCTTTACCCTGTCTAACTAGCACCAATGCTACCTTTAACCTGTCTTAACTAGTACCAATACTACCTTTACCCTGTCTAACTAGTACCAATACTCCCTTTACCCTGTCTAACTAGTACCAATACTCCCTTTACCCTGTCTAACTAGCACCAATACTACCTTTACCCTGTCTAACTAGTACCAATACTCCCTTTACCCTGTCTAACTAGTACCAATACTCCCTTTACCCTGTCTAACTAGTACCAATACTCCCTTTACCCTGTCTAACTAGTACCAATACTCCCTTTACCCTGTCTAACTAGTACCAATACTCCCTTTACCCTGTCTAACTAGTACCAATACTCCCTTTACCCTGTCTAACTAGTACCAATACTACCTTTACCCTGTCTAACTAGTACCAATACCCCCTTTACCCTGTCTAACTAGTACCAATACTACCTTTACCCTGTCTAACTAGTACCAATACTACCTTTACCCTGTCTAACTAGTACCAATACTACCTTTACCCTGTCTAACTAGTACCAATACTCCCTTTACCCTGTCTAACTAGTACCAATACTCCCTTTACCCTGTCTAACTAGTACCAATACCCCCTTTACCCTGTCTAACTAGTACCAATACTACCTTTACCCTGTCTAACTAGTACCAATACTCCCTTTACCCTGTCTAACTAGTACCAATACTCCCTTTACCCTGTCTAACTAGTACCAATACTCCCTTTACCCTGTCTAACTAGTACCAATACTCCCTTTACCCTGTCTAACTAGTACCAATACTCCCTTTACCCTGTCTAACTAGTACCAATACTCCCTTTACCCTGTCTAACTAGTACCAATACTCCCTTTACCCTGTCTAACTAGTACCAATACTCCCTTTACCCTGTCTAACTAGTACCAATACTCCCTTTACCCTGTCTAACTAGTACCAATACGCCCTTTAACCTGTCTTAACTAGTACCAATACTCCCTTTACCCTGTCTAACTAGTACCAATACTCCCTTTACCCTGTCTAACTAGTACCAATACTCCCTTTACCCTGTCTAACTAGTACCAATACTCCCTTTACCCTGTCTAACTAGTACCAATACTCCCTTTACCCTGTCTAACTAGTACCAATACTCCCTTTACCCTGTCTAACTAGTACCAATACGCCCTTTAACCTGTCTAACTAGCACCAATACTCCCTTTACCCTGTCTAACTAGTACCAATACTCCCTTTACCCTGTCTAACTAGTACCAATACTCCCTTTACCCTGTCTTAACTAGTATCAATACTACCTTTACCCTGTCTAACTAGTACCAATACTCCCTTTACCCTGTCTAACTAGCACCAATACTCCCTTTACCCTGTCTAACTAGTACCAATACTCCCTTTACCCTGTCTAACTAGTACCAATACTCCCTTTACCCTGTCTAACTAGTACCAATACTCCCTTTACCCTGTCTAACTAGTACCAATACTCCCTTTACCCTGTCTAACTAGTACCAATACTCCCTTTACCCTGTCTAACTAGCACCAATACTCCCTTTACCCTGTCTAACTAGTACCAATACTCCCTTAACCCTGTCTAACTAGTACCAATATTCCCTTTACCCTGTCTAACTAGTACCAATACTCCCTTTACCCTGTCTAACTAGTACCAATACTCCCTTAACCCTGTCTAACTAGTACCAATACCCCCGTTACCCTGTCTAACTAGCACCAATACTCCCTTTACCCTGTCTAACTAGTACCAATACTCCCTTTACCCTGTCTAACTAGTACCAATACTCCCTTTACCCTGTCTAACTAGTACCAATACTCCCTTTACCCTGTCTAACTAGTACCAATACTCCCTTTACCCTGTCTAACTAGCACCAATACTCCCTTTACCCTGTCTAACTAGTACCAATACTCCCTTTACCCTGTCTAACTAGTACCAATACTCCCTTTACCCTGTCTAACTAGTACCAATACTCCCTTTACCCTGTCTAACTAGTACCAATACTCCCTTTACCCTGTCTAACTAGTACCAATACTCCCTTTACCCTGTCTAACTAGTACCAATACTCCCTTTACCCTGTCTAACTAGTACCAATACTCCCTTTACCCTGTCTTAACTAGCACCAATACTCCCTTTACCCTGTCTAACTAGTACCAATACTCCCTTTACCCTGTCTAACTAGTACCAATACTCCCTTTACCCTGTCTAACTAGTACCAATACTCCCTTTACCCTGTCTAACTAGTACCAATACTCCCTTTACCCTGTCTAACTAGTACCAATACTCCCTTTACCCTGTCTTAACTAGTACCAATACTCCCTTTACCCTGTCTTAACTAGTACCAATACTCCCTTTACCCTGTCTTAACTAGTACCAATACTCCCTTTACCCTGTCTAACTAGTACCAATACTCCCTTTACCCTGTCTAACTAGTACCAATACTCCCTTTACCCTGTCTAACTAGTACCAATACTCCCGTTACCCTGTCTAACTAGTACCAATACTCCCTTTACCCTGTCTAACTAGTACCAATACTCCCTTTACCATGTCTAACTAGTACCAATACTCCCTTTACCCTGTCTAACTAGTACCAATACTCCCTTTACCCTGTCTAACTAGTACCAATACTCCCTTTACCCTGTCTAACTAGTACCAATACTCCCGTTACCCTGTCTAACTAGTACCAATACTCCCTTTACCCTGTCTAACTAGTACCAATACTCCCTTTACCCTGTCTAACTAGTACCAATACCCCCGTTACCCTGTCTAACTAGTACCAATACTCCCTTTACCCTGTCTAACTAGTACCAATACTCCATTTACCCTGTCTAACTAGTACCAATACCCCCGTTACCCTGTCTAACTAGTACCAATACTACCTTTACCCTGTCTAACTAGTACCAATACTCCCTTTACCCTGTCTAACTGGTACCAATACTCCCTTTACCCTGTCTTAACTAGTACCAATACTCCCTTTACCCTGTCTAACTAGTACCAATACTCCCTTTACCCTGTCTAACTAGTACCAATACTCCCTTTACCCTGTCTTAACTAGTATCAATACTCCCTTTACCCTGTCTAACTAGTACCAATACTCCCTTTACCCTGTCTAACTAGTACCAATACTCCCTTTACCCTGTCTAACTAGTACCAATACTCCCTTTAACCTGTCTTAACTAGTACCAATACTCCCTTTACCCTGTCTAACTAGTACCAATACTCCCTTTACCCTGTCTAACTAGTACCAATACTCCCTTTACCCTGTCTAACTAGTACCAATACTCCCTTTACCCTGTCTAACTAGTACCAATACTCCCTTTACCCTGTCTAACTAGTACCAATACACCCTTTACCCTGTCTAACTAGTACCAATACTCCCGTTACCCTGTCTAACTAGTACCAATACTCCCTTTACCCTGTCTAACTAGTACCAATACTCCCGTTACCCTGTCTAACTAGTACCAATACTCCCTTTACCCTGTCTAACTAGTACCAATACTCCCTTTACCCTGTCTAACTAGTACCAATACCCCCGTTACCCTGTCTAACTAGTACCAATACTCCCTTTACCCTGTCTAACTAGTACCAATACTCCATTTACCCTGTCTAACTAGTACCAATACCCCCGTTACCCTGTCTAACTAGTACCAATACTACCTTTACCCTGTCTAACTAGTACCAATACTCCCTTTACCCTGTCTAACTGGTACCAATACTCCCTTTACCCTGTCTTAACTAGTACCAATACTCCCTTTACCCTGTCTAACTAGTACCAATACTCCCTTTACCCTGTCTAACTAGTACCAATACTCCCTTTACCCTGTCTTAACTAGTATCAATACTCCCTTTACCCTGTCTAACTAGTACCAATACTCCCTTTACCCTGTCTAACTAGTACCAATACTCCCTTTACCCTGTCTAACTAGTACCAATACTCCCTTTAACCTGTCTTAACTAGTACCAATACTCCCTTTACCCTGTCTAACTAGTACCAATACTCCCTTTACCCTGTCTAACTAGTACCAATACTCCCTTTACCCTGTCTAACTAGTACCAATACTCCCTTTACCCTGTCTAACTAGTACCAATACTCCCTTTACCCTGTCTAACTAGTACCAATACACCCTTTACCCTGTCTAACTAGTACCAATACTCCCGTTACCCTGTCTAACTAGTACCAATACTCCCTTTACCCTGTCTAACTAGTACCAATACTCCCTTTACCCTGTCTAACTTGTACCAATACTCCCTTTACCCTGTCTAACTAGTACCAATACTACCTTTACCCTGTCTAACTAGTACCAATACTCCCTTTACCCTGTCTAACTAGTACCAATACCCCTGTTACCCTGTCTAACTAGTACCAATACTCCCTTTACCCTGTCTAACTAGTACCAATACTCCCGTTACCCTGTCTAACTAGTACCAATACTCCCTTTACCCTGTCTTAACTAGTACCAATACTACCTTTACCCTGTCTAACTAGTACCAATACTCCCTTTACCCTGTCTAACTAGTACCAATACTCCCTTTACCCTGTCTAACTAGTACCAATACTCCCTTTACCCTGTCTAACTAGTACCAATACTCCCTTTACCCTGTCTAACTAGTACCAATACTCCCTTTACCCTGTCTAACTAGTACCAATACTCCCGTTACCCTGTCTAACTAGTACCAATACTCCCTTTACCCTGTCTAACTAGTACCAATACTCCCTTTACCCTGTCTAACTAGTACCAATACTCCCTTTCCCCTGTCTAACTAGTACCAATACTCCCTTTACCCTGTCTAACTAGTACCAATACTCCCTTTACCCTGTCTAACTAGTACCAATACTCCCTTTACCCTGTCTAACTAGTACCAATACTCCCTTTACCCTGTCTAACTAGTACCAATACCCCCGTTACCCTGTCTAACTAGTACCAATACTCCCTTTACCCTGTCTAACTAGCACCAATACTCCCTTTACCCTGTCTAACTAGTACCAATACTCCCTTTACCCTGTCTAACTAGCATCAATACTCCCTTTACCCTGTCTAACTAGTACCAATACCCCTGTTACCCTGTCTAACTAGTACCAATACTCCCTTTACCCTGTCTAACTAGTACCAATACTCCCTTTACCCTGTCTAACTAGTACCAATACTCCCTTTACCCTGTCTAACTAGTACCAATACTCCCTTTACCCTGTCTAACTAGTACCAATACCCCTGTTACCCTGTCTAACTAGTACCAATACTCCCTTTACCCTGTCTAACTAGTATCAATACTCCCTTTACCCTGTCTAACTAGTACCAATACCCCTGTTACCCTGTCTAACTAGTACCAATACTCCCTTTACCCTGTCTAACTAGTACCAATACTCCCTTTACCCTGTCTAACTAGTACCAATACTCCCTTTACCCTGTCTAACTAGTACCAATACCCCTGTTACCCTGTCTAACTAGTACCAATACTCCCTTTACCCTGTCTAACTAGTACCAATACTCCCTTTACCCTGTCTAACTAGTACCAATACTCCCTTTAACCTGTCTAACTAGTACCAATACTCCCTTTACCCTGTCTTAACTAGTACCAATACTCCCTTTACCCTGTCTAACTAGTACCAATACTCCCTTTACCCTGTCTAACTAGTACCAATACTCCCTTTACCCTGTCTAACTAGTACCAATACTCCCTTTACCCTGTTAACTAGTACCAATACTACCTTTACCCTGTCTAACTAGCACCAATACTCCCTTTACCCTGTCTAACTAGTACCAATACTCCCTTTACCCTGTCTAACTAGTACCAATACTCCCTTTACCCTGTCTAACTAGTACCAATACTCCCTTTACCCTGTCTAACTAGTACCAATACTCCCTTTACCCTGTCTAACTAGTACCAATACTCCCTTTACCCTGTCTAACTAGTACCAATACTCCCTTTACCCTGTCTAACTAGTACCAATACTCCCTTTACCCTGTCTAACTAGTACCAATACTCCCTTTACCCTGTCTTAACTAGCACCAATACTCCCTTTACCCTGTCTAACTAGTACCAATACTCCCTTTACCCTGTCTAACTAGTACCAATACTCCCTTTACCCTGTCTAGCTAGTACCAATACTCCCTTTACCCTGTCTAACTAGTACCAATACTCCCTTTACCCTGTCTAACTAGTACCAATACTCCCTTTACCCTGTCTAACTAGTACCAATACTCCCTTTACCCTGTCTAACTAGTACCAATACTCCCTTTACCCTGTCTTAACTAGTACCAATACTCCCTTTACCCTGTCTAACTAGTACCAATACTCCCTTTACCCTGTCTTAACTAGCACCAATACTCCCTTTACCCTGTCTAACTAGTACCAATACTCCCTTTACCCTGTCTAACTGGTACCAATACTCCCTTTACCCTGTCTAACTAGTACCAATACTACCTTTACCCTGTCTAACTAGTACCAATACTCCCTTTACCCTGTCTAACTAGTACCAATACTCCCTTTACCCTGTCTAACTAGTACCAATACTCCCTTTACCCTGTCTAACTAGTACCAATACTACCTTTACCCTGTCTTAACTAGTACCAATACTACCTTTACCCTGTCTAACTAGTACCAATACTCCCTTTACCCTGTCTAACTAGTACCAATACTCCCTTTACCCTGTCTAACTAGTACCAATACTCCCTTTACCCTGTCTAACTAGTACCAATACTCCCTTTACCCTGTCTAACTAGTACCAATACTCCCTTTACCCTGTCTAACTAGTACCAATACTCCCTTTACCCTGTCTAACTAGTACCAATACTCCCTTTACCCTGTCTAACTAGTACCAATACTCCCTTTACCCTGTCTAACTAGTACCAATACTCCCTTTACCCTGTCTAACTAGTACCAATACTCCCTTTACCCTGTCTAACTAGTACCAATACTCCCTTTACCCTGTCTAACTAGTACCAATACTCCCTTTACCCTGTCTAACTAGTATCAATACTCCCTTTACCATGTCTAACTAGTACCAATACTCCCTTTACCCTGTCTAACTAGTACCAATACTCCCTTTAACCTGTCTAACTAGTACCAATACTCCCTTTACCCTGTCTTAACTAGTACCAATACTCCCTTTACCCTGTCTAACTAGTACCAATACTCCCTTTACCCTGTCTAACTAGTACCAATACTCCCTTTACCCTGTCTAACTAGTACCAATACTCCCTTTACCCTGTCTAACTAGTACCAATACTCCCTTTACCCTGTCTAACTAGTACCAATACTCCCTTTACCCTGTCTAACTAGTACCAATACTCCCTTTACCCTGTCTAACTAGTACCAATACTCCCTTTACCCTGTCTAACTAGTACCAATACTCCCTTTACCCTGTCTAACTAGTACCAATACTCCCTTTACCCTGTCTAACTAGTACCAATACTCCCTTTACCCTGTCTAACTAGTACCAATACTCCCTTTACTCTGTCTAACTAGTATCAATACTCCCTTTACCCTGTCTAACTAGTACCAATACTCCCTTTACCCTGTCTAACTAGTATCAATACTCCCTTTACCCTGTCTAACTAGCACCAATACTCCCTTTACCCTGTCTAACTAGTACCAATACTCCCTTTACCCTGTCTAACTAGTACCAATACTCCCTTTACCCTGTCTAACTAGTACCAATACTCCCTTTACCCTGTCTAACTAGTACCAATACTCCCTTTACCCTGTCTAACTAGTACCAATACTCCCTTTACCCTGTCTAACTAGTATCAATACTCCCTTTACCCTGTCTAACTAGTACCAATACTCCCTTTACCCTGTCTAACTAGTATCAATACTCCCTTTACCCTGTCTAACTAGCACCAATACTCCCTTTACCCTGTCTAACTAGTACCAATACTCCCTTTACCCTGTCTAACTAGTACCAATACTCCCTTTACCCTGTCTAACTAGTACCAATACTCCCTTTACCCTGTCTAACTAGTACCAATACTCCCTTTACCCTGTCTAACTAGTACCAATACTCCCTTTACCCTGTCTAACTAGTACCAATACTCCCTTTACCCTGTCTAACTAGTACCAATACTCCCTTTACCCTGTCTAACTAGCACCAATACTCCCTTTACCCTGTCTAACTAGTACCAATACTCCCTTTACCCTGTCTAACTAGTACCAATACTCCCTTTACCCTGTCTAACTAGTACCAATACTCCATTTACCCTGTCTAACTAGTACCAATACTCCCTTTACCCTGTCTAACTAGTACCAATACTCCCTTTACTCTGTCTAACTTGTACCAATACTCCCTTTACCCTGTCTAACTAGTACCAATACTCCCTTTACCCTGTCTAACTAGTACCAATACTCCCTTTTCCCTGTCTAACTAGTACCAATACTCCCTTTACCCTGTCTAACTAGCACCAATACTCCCTTTACCCTGTCTAACTAGTACCAATACTCCCTTTACCCTGTCTAACTAGTACCAATACTCCCTTTACCCTGTCTAACTAGTACCAATACTCCCTTTAACCTGTCTAACTAGTACCAATACTCCCTTTACCCTGTCTAACTAGTACCAATACTCCCTTTACCCTGTCTAACTAGTACCAATACTCCCTTTACCCTGTCTAACTAGTACCAATACTCCCTTTACCCTGTCTTAACTCGTACCAATACTACCTTTACCCTGTCTAACTAGTACCAATACTCCCTTTACCCTGTCTTAACTAGTACCAATACTCCCTTTACCCTGTCTAACTAGTACCAATACTCCCTTTACCCTGTCTAACTAGTACCAATACTCCCTTTACCCTGTCTAACTAGTACCAATACTCCCTTTACCCTGTCTTAACTAGTACCAATACTCCCTCTACCCTGTCTAACTAGTACCAATACTCCCTTTACCCTGTCTTAACTAGTACCAATACTCCCTTTACCCTGTCTAACTAGTACCAATACTCCCTTTACCCTGTCTTAACTAGTACCAATACTCCCTTTACCCTGTCTAACTAGTACCAATACTCCCTTTACCCTGTCTTAACTAGTACCAATACTCCCTTTACCCTGTCTAACTAGTACCAATACTCCCTTTGCTGACAGCTGGAGCAGAACATCCTTTCACCCTGATTCCATTGCTGTTATTTGGAGCATGAGTTTTTAATTTACAATGATAAATAGGCCTATATCAAGATAAGAAGCTAATATGAAGTTAACTAGTTGATGATATTTCACTTAGCTAGCTATCTAGTCAACTTTACATACTATAGCTAACAAGCAGCTCATTAGCCTACACACTGTGGCCTGCTGCAGATAGCTAGCTAACAAGCAGCGCATTAGTCGACACACAGTGGCCTGCTGCAGATAGCTAGCTAGCTCACAATACAGCGTTTAACATTTCCCAAAGGTATTTACTTACTGTATATAGGTTCACTCCTACGCCCACGAGATGAACACCATACTGTATATGACGGCTGGCAGTTTGCACCTGGTATTGTCCTTAAGCTAAGATAAATTAGCATATACACACACACACACACACAGTCAATGTCAAAATTAATTTGATAAAATCCTTCTTATATCAGCATCTTGTATTTATTCCGGAACCCTATTAGTTGTTACCAAGGCAACAGCTCCTGGGTTCCAGCAACATAAGACAGTTCCATTTCACAAAACCTTACGCAACACATTCAGTGTTGTTCCCTCAGGCCGCCACTCCACCGCCACGTCCATAAGTATTTATTAAGGATCCCCATTAGCTCTGCCAAGGTAGAAACGACTCTTATCTTGGGGTCCAGCAAAAATTAAGGCAGTTATACAATAAAAAAAAAAACAATATATTCATTACAGATTTCACAACACACTAAGTGTGCGCCCTCTGGCTACTACACTACAACACAAAATCCATGTGTTTGTGTATATAGTGCGTATGTTATCGTGTATGCATGTGTCTCTTTTCACAGTCCCCACTGTTCCATAAGGTGTATTTTCATCAGTTTAAAAAAACATCTTATTTTACTGCTTACATGACTTACCTGATGTGAAATATACTGTAGTTCCATGTAGTCATGGCTCTATGTAGTACTGTGCGCCTCCCATAGTCTGTTCGGGACTTGGTGACTGTGAAGAGACCTCTGGTGGCATGTCTTGTGGGGTATGTATGGGTGTCTGAGCTGTGTGCCAGTAGTTCAAACAGACAACTCGGTGCTTTAAACATGTGTAACCGATGTGAAACGGCTAGCTTAGTTAGCGTGGGCGCTAAATAGCGTTTCAATCAGTGACGTCACTTGCTCTGAGACCTTGAAGTAGTGGTTCCCCAAGCTCTGCAAGGGCCGCGGCTTTTGTGGAGCGATGGGTAACGATGCTTCGAGGGTGACTGTTGATGTGTGCAGAAGGTCCCTGGTTCGCGCCCGGGTATGGGCGAGGGGACGGTCTAAAATCATACTGTTACACATGTCAATACCTCTCATAAATACAAGTAATGATGAAGTCGATCTCTCCTCCACTTTGAGCCAGGAGAGATTGACATGCATATTATTAATGTTAGCTCTCCGTGTACATCCGTTCCGCCCAGTTCTGAGCCAATTGCCATTTTCCTGAGTCATTTTTTGTGGCACCTGACCACACAACTGAACAGTAGTCCAGGTGCGACAAAACTAAGGCCGGTTGGACATGCCTTGTTGATAGTTTTGTTAAGAAGGTATCACTGTTGTATCAACATGTTTTGACCATGACAGTTTACAATCCAGGGTTACTCCAAGCAGTTTAGTCACCTCAACTTGCTCAATTTCCACATTATTCATTACAAGATTTAGGGAATGATTTGTCCCAAATAAGCTTTTAGTTGTTTAAATATTTAGGATCAATTTACTCAATCTGAATGTAACTGCAGTTCTTCGTTAAGTTTTGCAGGTCGGCCGATTAATTAGGGCCGATTTCAAGTTTTCATAACAATCGGTAATCGGCCTTCTTGGAAGCAGATTATGGCCGATTACATTGCACTCCACGAGGAGACTGTGTGGCAGACTGACCACCTGTTACGCGAGTGCAGCATCAAAAGGAACTTGAGGCTGCAAGGAGCCAAGGTAAGTTGCTAGCTAGCATTAAACTTATCTTGTAAAAAAAAACTAGCAATCTTCATAATCACTAGTTAACTACACATGGTTGATGATATTACTAGGTTGACTAGCTTGTCCTGCATTGCATATAATCAATCGAATCACAGCCTACTTCAATTTCGCCAAACGGGTGATGATTTAACAAAAGCACATTCGTGAAAAAAGCACAATCGTTGCACAAATGTACCTAACCATAAACATCAATGCCTTTTTTAAATGCAATACTCAGAAGTATATATTTTTAAACCTGCATATTTAGTTAAAAGAAATTCACGTTAGCAGGCAATATTAACTCAATTGTAACTTCTCTTGCGTTCAGTGCACGCAGAGTCAGGGTTTATGCAGCAGTTTGGCCCGCCTGGCTCGTTGCCAACTGCGTGAAGACCATTTGTTCCTAACAAAGACCGTAATTAATTTGCCAGAATATTAAATAACTATGACATAACATTGAAGGTTGTGCAATGTAACAATTCAATATTTAGACTTAGGTTTGCCACCTGTTCGATAAAATACGGAACGGTTCCGTATTTCACTGAAAGAATAAATGTTTTGTTTTCGAAATGATAGTTTCCGGATTTGACCATATTAATGACCAAATGCTCGTATTTCTGTGTGTTTATTATAATTAAGTCTATGATTTGATAGAGCAGTCTGACTGAGCAGTGGTAGGTAGCAGTAGGCTCATAAGCATTCATTCAAACAGCACTTAGCACTGTTTATGACTTCAAGCCTATCAATTCCAGAGATTAGGCTGGCAATACTAAAGTGCCTGTAAGAATATCCAATAGTTAAAGGTATATGAAATACAAATTGTATAGAGAGAAATAGTCAACCCGTCATAATTTCTATAACTACAACATAAAACTTCTTACATGGGAATATTGAAGACTCATGTTAAAAGGAACCATCACATGCTCTCATGTTCTGAGCAAGGAACTGAAACGTTAGCTTTCTTACATGGCACATATTGCACTTTTACATTCTTCTCCAACACTGTGTTTTTACATTATTTAAAACATATTGAACATTTTTCATTATTTATTTGAGACCAAATTGATTTTACGTGTCATTATTACAAATATAATATATATAAAAAAAATTAAAGAAATCGGACGATTTAATCGGTATCTGCTTTTTTTGTTCCTCCAATAATCGGTAGCGACGTTGAAAAATCATAAATCGGTCAACCTGTATTTTTCAGTCATGTCAAATCTCATGTATCCTATGGAGAGGAGAAGGGTAACGGTCAATGTTTCAGTCACTGATACGGTTGTATAGCCGTGGATTGGGGTGAGGAATGTGGGCCGAGGTCAGACGAAGTGAGAAGGAACAGTCAACACTTAAGTTCCTGCCTAGCAACAGAGATGTAATTGGCTGTCCAGAGGTGAGGAATGTGGGCCGAGGTCAGATGAAATGTGAAGGAACAGTCACCACTTAAGTTCCTGCCTTGCAACAGAGATGTAATTGGTCTGTCCAGAGGTGAGGAATGTGGGCCGAGGTCAGATGAAGTGAGAAGGAACAGTCACCACTTAAGTTCCTGCCTTGCAACAGAGATGTAATTGGTCTGTCCAGAGGTGAGGAATGTGGGCCGAGGTCAGATGAAGTGAGAAGGAACAGTCACCACTTAAGTTCCTGCCTTGCAACAGAGATGTAATTGGCTGTCCAGAGGTGCAAGGAGGCCAAAGGTCCAGCTGGAAGAAGAGTGTAATTATATGTGCCTCTGTGTAAACAGCTGTTTGACCCAGTGGGTAAATAAACTTGGTTTGAGCTTTTTGACTAGTTCTCCGTTTGTTTGTTTTTCCCTCCGTTTGTCAGAACACTAGAACGCTAGTGAACAATACGCCAGCAGCTCATTTGAGTAAGCTATAGGAATTTTGTATGCAGGCTAACATTTCCCATAATATATTTACTTACTTGAATAGGTTCTCCCACTGCCTCCGTTCTCTGGAGTCCTTAGGAAAAAAATGAAATAATGGGCAGTCTTCCCGAAGTTTTCCGGTGATCGCGAAACACAGCCAGTCGTGATGGGAGGACTTCTAACGGGCTGACTGGTGTTCCAACATGGCGCCTGGTGCGGTTGCTAGGTGATTTGTGACGCAAACGCAAGCCCTCTTTATGTAGATGTGTAAAACACCGTGCCGTGTTTGCAAACATCGCCGCACGAGGGCAATGCAATGGGCGTCTACTTTGAAGAATCCAAAATATAACATATGTTACTATACTGTGGTACTATATAGACTAGAGTCCTGTTACTATACTGTATAGACTAGAGTTTAGTTACTATACTGTGGTACTGTATAGACTAGAGTCCTGTTACTATACTGTGGTACTGTATAGACTAGAGTCCTGTTACTACACTGTGGTACTGTATTGACTAGAGTCCTGTTACTATACTGTGGTACTGTATAGACTAGAGTCCTGTTACTATACTGTGGTACTGTATAGACTAGAGTCCTGTTACTATACTGTGGTACTGTATAGACTAGAGTCATGTTACTATACTGTGGTACTGTATAGACTAGACTCCTGTTACTATACTGTGGTACTGTATAGACTAGACTCCTGTTACTATACTGTGGTACTGTATAGACTAGAGTCCTGTCCAGGGGAAGTACTTGTACATCAAGCTTCCTCACACTACAGAAACAGGAAATAGGCTTCTGTTACTTTGAGCCATTTTGGACAAGATATGCCATGTGCAAGGCTATGTACCTACTTATATAATTTACATTTAGCAATATCCAAATAACATAATGAACAACAGAGGGTTTATATTGTATCAAATTAATCAAAGCTCAAAGAAAACGAAGTACACATCTACAAATATTTAATCTGATTTGATGTCTCGAGATGAAAAAACAGGCCTATTTTTTTGAATTATTTAATTTAAACAATATGATTTAATTTGGCATGAACATAAAACACAAATTCTCAGGTCAAAAACACAAGTCAGAACACAGCCTCTCTATTCTCTCATGTGATTTCAGGTCCTCTGCCCGGGAAAATGTCTTTCCACAATTAGAGCAGTGGTATGTCTTCTCCTGTGTATGTATCCTCTGATGTGATTTCAGGCTCGCTAACTGAGTAAAACTCCTTCCACAGTGGGAGCATTGGTAGGGATTTTCTCCTGTGTGTATTCTCTCATGCCTTTTCAGGCCTTCTAACCACCTAAAACTATTTTCACAGTGGGAACAGCGGTAGGGCTTTTCTCCTGTGTGTATTCTCTCATGCCTTTTCAGGCCTTGTAACCACCTAAATGTCATTCCACATTGGGAGCAGTGGTAAGGCTTCTCTTCAGAGTGTGTTCTCTTGTGTATTTTCAGGTTCTCTAACTCTTTAAAACTCTTTTCACACTGGGAGCATTGAAAAGCATTTTCTCCTGTGTGTATCCTCTCATGCTCTTTTAGGTTCCGTGAATTAGTAAAACTCTTTCCACGGTGGGAGCAGTGGTGTGGTCTTGCTGGTATGGACGTCTCTGGCTCTGGTTCCCCTAAAGGACTCTTCTCGCTGTCAGAGTGAGAGTCTGGTCTCTCTCCTGCCAAAGACAGAGCATTTAGTTAAATACTAAACAAAGACCTAAATGAAATCGCCACATCATAAAACTGTCTTCCTATGAGGTTTAATTTAGACTGGGCCCCTCAATAACCTGAGGCCAGAACTGCAACGCTGCTGGGTTGTTCATGCTCAACAGTTTCCCCTGTGTTTCAAGAATGGTCCACCACCCAAAGGACATCCAGTCAATTTGACATTCACATTTTAGTGATTTAGCAGACGCTCTTATCCAGAGCCACTACAGTAGTGAGTCATTTAGCAGACACTCTTATCCAGAGACACTACAGTAGTGAGTCATTTAGCAGACACGCTTATCCAGAGACACTACAGTAGTGAGCCATTTAGCAGACTCTCTTATCCAGAGACACTACAGTAGTGAGTCATTTAGCAGACTCTCTTATCCAGAGCCACTACAGTAGTGAGTCATTTAGCAGACTCTCTTATCCAGAGCCACTACAGTAGTGAGTCATTTAGCAGACACTCTTATCCAGAGCCACTACAGTAGTGAGTCATTTAGCAGACACTCTTATCCAGAGACACTACAGTAGTAAGTCATTTAGCAGACTCTCTTATCCAGAGAAACTACAGTAGTGGGTCATTTAGCAGACACTCTTATCCAGAGACACTACAGTAGTGAGTCATTTAGCAGACACTCTTATCCAGAGACACTACAGTAGTGAGCCATTTAGCAGACTCTCTTATCCAGAGCCACTACAGTAGTGAGTCATTTAGCAGACTCTCTTATCCAGAGCCACTACAGTAGTGAGTCATTTAGCAGACACTCTTATCCAGAGCCACTACAGTAGTGAGTCATTTAGCAGACACGCTTATCCAGAGACACTACAGTAGTGAGCCATTTAGCAGACTCTCTTATCCAGAGAAACTACAGTAGTGGGTCATTTAGCAGACACTCTTATCCAGAGACACTACAGTAGTGAGTCATTTAGCAGACTCTCTTATCCAGAGCCACTTACAGTTAGTGCATTCATAGCTAGGTGGGACTACCACATATCACAAGTATTCGAAGTACACTTTTCCTCGATAAAGTAGCTATCAACAAAGTCAGGGGAGGGGTTGGGGTGTCAAGCGCAATTGTGTTGGTTCAGGATTTATAAAATAATTATAATACATTTGGGGATGAGGAATATTATTATTATTGTTTGTTTGTTGTACTTTTTACACATTTTTCTCCCCAATTTTGTGATATCCAATTGGTAGTTACAGTCTTGTCCCATCACTGCAACTCCCGTATGGACTCGGGAGAAGCTAAAGTTCGAGAGCCACGCGTCCTCCGAAACACGACCCTGCCAAAGCCGCTTAACCCGGAATGCAGCTGCACCAATGTGTCGGAGGAAAAACACCGTTCAACTGGCGACCAGAGTCAGCATGCAGGCGCCCGGGTCCACCACAAGGAGTCGCTAGAGCACCATGGGACAAGAAAATCCTGGCTGGCCAAACTCTCCCCTTACCCGGACGACGCCGGGCCAATTGTGCGGCGTCGTCATGGGTCTCCCGGTGACACAGTCTGGGATCGAACCCGGGGCTCTAGTGATGCCTCAAGCACTGCAATGCCTTAGACCGCTGCTCCACTAAGGGCCTATGCTAAATAATTTACAACCGTTGTCTGCCCAGTTGATAATGACTCGCTGAAACTACATACAATGCCTTCAGAAAGTATTCACATCCCTTGACTTATTACACACAAAAAAAATGTGTAGCTACATCTCAGACTGCTATGGAATGTTGAGTGGAAGCTTTCCTTCATGTGGAATGACTAGCTAGTTTAGTCCAGGGCTGGACGGAATGGAAGGTATAAGGTCTGATGTGATTGGGTGCTGCTAAAATTGATTCATAGTTTTGGTTGGTTGGTGCAGCATTGTAATTCTATGGTTGCGCGTCCTTACTAAATATTGACAGGAGCGCTACAACAACAAAAAACACCGCTGTTTAACATGGTACTTACTGTATGTACCGGTGCTCATCAGATCTCCAGCCTGCTCTTCCTCTTCTTCCAA
Source organism: Oncorhynchus mykiss (assembly GCF_013265735.2). Taxonomy (NCBI): domain Eukaryota; kingdom Metazoa; phylum Chordata; class Actinopteri; order Salmoniformes; family Salmonidae; genus Oncorhynchus; species Oncorhynchus mykiss. The sequence continues at coordinate 1,457,449 of NC_048577.1, forward strand.
TGTGACCGTCATCTCCGTCACGCCAAAACAGTCTTCCTCTTCTTTCACTGCGACAGTCATCTCCGTCACGCCAAAACAGTCTTCCTCTTCTTTCACTGCTACAGTCATCTCCATCACACCAAAACAGTCTTCCTCTTCTTTCACTGCGACAGGCATCTCCGTCACGCCAAAACAGTCTTCCTCTTCTTTCACTACGACAGTCATCTCCCCCTCTTCAACCCCCAAAACTCCATCCTCCTCTTCTTTCACAGTAACATCATCCTCTTCTTCTTTCACTCTGTAAGCTTCTTCCTCTTTTTCTTTCACTGGTACAGCCTCCTCTTCCTCCTCTTTTAAGAGAGTTCCTTTCTCCATCCAACAGACCTCCTCTTTAGCAGGGGGGGAGTAGCTTCGTGAACTAATGGTCAGGGATGTTAGCTAGCTAGTTAGCATTAGCGACTAGACTAGTGCTAACTTAACCAGCCAGCTAGCTGAATAACAACGTCAATATGACATTACATGGGGTAACTGAGTGTGTTCTTTTTACGCATATAAGTGTTTTCAAAACATAGCGGCAAATAAACAACGAACCAAAGAACTTGAATGTTCCGACGTTGTTGTCCAGCGAGCTACCGAGGTGGCTGCAGTTGTTGAAGAAGCGTTCCGTCCACTAGATTATACGTCACAGTAGCAGCGTGGCCTGAAAGACACATATCGCCATCTGCTGTCTGGAGTGGGTAAAGCAGTTGAGTAAAATGTTTTTTGGGGGGGGAAATGTTTCTCGACTATTAAATAATATACCGTATCAACAACACAACCAGTCTTATACAATGGATGGGGTGAAAATTTACATCTGAACTGAGCTTTTCGTCTATTCTGTGGCAGTACACTGGAACTGAAGTAGTTAGCCAATATCAGTGTGGTTTTCAGAGCACAAACAGAAATATAACACAAGGCCAAGTAATTTTATACACATGAATTAGATAGTTACGATTAACTAGTGAAGCGACAATGTACATTCACATAAAACAGTCCAATGTTGCAGTTAGTTAACAAGCTAGCTAGCTGGTTAGCTAATATGAACTATGCACGGCTGTAACACAATCAAAACAAGTCATCAAAAACATAGCACTTGCATACATATCTACAACTAAAGGAACATTTCACTTTATACCTAGTCAGATATATTATCTAACTAAGTGTTGTGTCTTTGGCTATGCCGGATTAAGTGATATGACACGCTATTCTATAAAATCCTTTCTCTGTAATTAATATCACCTGATTGAGCTAATCATGTATATGTAATTAGCTAGAAAGTCGGGGCACCACGAAATAATATTTATAGAGCAGTTATCTTCCGAATGAACTCTTAAAGACCTAGTAATATTTTACATCAATAGCAGTCAATATTAATCGTCACTTTATTTCAGTCTCATTTGAAAGTTGTAAATTCTTGGTTATCTTCACGAACCCTGGCTAACAAGTTGAATCAGCACTACAAATTTGGGTTTAATTATTTATTTACCAAATACCTAACTAATCACACAGAAATACATATACACAGAATGAATCATACCTTGATTACAAATTATGTCATAAAGGAAAACGTCCCTAGCAGACGGAACAGATATGACAGCTGGTTACACAAAGAAAGGTGGGCTGGGTTTGAGTGAAAGAGCGGGAAGACTGAAGAACAAAGGGAGAAGCGATGTCTCTATCAGGCCATAGGCAACTACTCTATCGTAAATACAGAATCTTATGCATTCTAAATGACCGCCCATTTGGAAAAGGAAATATTTTATCTGAGCTGCGCTTCGGTAGGTTGGTCGTAGATGCTGTTCGTGTTGGCCAACAGAGATCTTCCTGTCCTCGGAAGAATGTCTCTGGCGGTAAATTGGATACGTTGTAGTAACGTCGTTGTGTGGTAGACAGGTTACTCTGTCTGTTCTTTCCTAGCCCACGTTTGCAGCTGCTGTTACTAACTCAACGGCTAGGAGGTATCACTTCTGTAGCGAATAAGAGTTCAAAGTTCATACCATTCGCAACCAAAGCTCACGCTGAGGTTGGCTTCATTCTGTAGTTATTATCTGAACCCTTCTGGACATCGGATCGTCATCGTAATGTACCCGGAACAGGAGGTTATATTGTCGTCAAGGCTTTATATAGGAAGGGTTAGGAGGGCGTGTCTCATAATTTATAACCAATGTCTCTTCACGTGGGCGGGACACTGAGTCGGGCCTAATTCACTCATGAAAACCCAATTCTCACATTTTAGAAGCTAAAATCACATTTCATCCCCTCACAAATAATTTCATATTCAAACATTTAAATTGCACAACAATTCCATGTGAATCTGATACTATAATGTGTAGACTTTCCACTGTACAAGTTATGTCACCTTATCATTGATGAGAATGTCTCAGATGACTTAATATTCCTTAAGTACCAACTGGTTGTATTACCAAAATATGTTTAATTTCCCCCCACCTTCTGATGTTCCCAGAATCTCTATGTTAACCAAGGGATTTTCAAATGTCACATCAGTTGGGTAGAGAGAGGAAAAAGGGGGGAGAGGTATTTATGACTGTCATAAACCTACCCCCAGGCCAGCATCATGACAAAGGTTATGTCTTACCGTCTCAGCAGAATAAAGGCTAATTATGGGTCGGTTTTGAATCACTGTTAACTCCCTTAGATTTCCCTACACACAGTAGAGAGAACAGAGGTTCACTCTCTCCTCTTGGCCCGGAGTCTATTACTGCTGCTGGGTCAGGCTGTTTGAATCACTGTTAACTCCCTTAGATTTCCCTACACACAGTAGAGGGAACAGAGGTTCACTCTCTCCTCTTGGCCCGGAGTCTATTACTGCTGCTGGGTCAGGTCGTTTGAATCACTGTTAACTCCCTTAGATTTCCCTACACACAGTAGAGGGAACAGAGGTTCACTCTCTCCTCTTGGCCCGGAGTCTATTACTGCTGCTGGGTCAGGTCGTTTGAATCACTTTAACTCCCTTTGTTCTCTCTACTGTGATGTAGGAAAATCTGAGGTTCTCCTCTTGGCCCGGACTCCATTACTCCATTACTGCTGCTGGGTCGTTTGCCATGTCTTCTGCCATTTCTGTAAACTACCAACGATGATTACTTATGTAACCATGGTTATGTGAGCTATTGGATCACTCCAATATGGTGTCCTTACTCTCGGCAGGATACATTCCAAGTACAGGATGGCAACAACAACTGCCCGAGTTACACCAGGAACGCACCATCCCTCTAACAGTGCTCAGACTGTCCGCAACAGGGTGAGAAAGGCTAGACAGAGGGCCTGCAGGCCTGTTGTAAGGCAGGTCCTCACCAGACATCACCTGCAACTACGTCGCCTATGGGCACAAACCCACCGTTGCTGGACCAGACAGGACTGACATCCTCCTCCCTCATGTGGTACCCTTCCTGCAGGCTCATCCTGACATGACCCTCCAGCATGACAATGCCCCCAGCCATACTGCTCATTCTGTGTGTGATTTCCTGCAAGACAGGAATGTCAGTGTTCTGCCATGGCCAGAGAAGAGCCCGGATCTCAATCCCATTGAGCACGTCTGGGACTTGTTGGAGGGATCGGAGGGTGAGGGCTAGGGCCATTCCCCCCCAGAAATGTCAGGGAACTTGCAGGTGCCTTGGTGGAAGAGTGGGGTAACATCTCACAGCAAGAACTGGCAAATATGGTGCAGTCCATGAAGAGGAGATGCACTGCAGTACTTAATGCAGCTGGTGGCCACACCGGATAATGACTGTGACTTTTGATTTGGACCCCCTTTTTTCAGGGACACATTATTGCATTTTCTGTTAGTCACATTTCTGTGGAACTTGTTCAGTTGTTGAATCTTGTTATGTTCATACAAACATTTACACATGTTAAGTTTGCTGAAAAATAAACGCAGTTGACAGTGAGAGGACGTTTTTTTTTTTTTTGCTGAGTTTTGCTGCACTACCCCGGCACTGAATTGGTTAATATGTTACAATCAAATCATGTTTTATTTATACAGCACATTTCAGACATGAATGTAATGACTTCACAGGAAAAGACTAATAAAAAACACAAACATAATAAAACCTGAGAGACTAATGAGCATTCTAAGAAAATGGCATTGAATAAAATAGTAAGACCAGACAGGACTGACATCCTTTCAGGTTGAAATGTATGAACATTTGAACATCTTGGCCATGTTCTGTTATAAAAATCCACCCCGCACAGCCAGAAGAGGACTGGCCACCCCTCATAGCCTGGTTCCTCTCTAGGTTTCTTCCTAGGTTGTGGCCTTTCTAGGGAGTTTTTCCTAGCCACCGTGCTTCTACACCTGCATTGCTTGCTGTTTGTGGTTTTAGGCTGGGTTTCTGTACAGCACTTTGAGATATCAGCTGATGTAAGAAGGGCTATATAAATAAATTTGATTTCATTTGAGTAAGAATAAGATACGATAGATATCCAGTCCAAAATATATTGTACCAAGAAATAGTCAGTTGGTTGCATAAATAATTGTGATTACTATGTCACATGTTACATTACATTGACATTATGATCAAAACCAAATGATCTCCAATATGTATTGGAGAACTTAATGGTTAACGTTACATGAATTGAAAATGTTATGAAATATTCAATATCAAAACCAAATGTACACCCCTTTGTTAATATGTGTTGGCAATACTTCACTTCATGGTGAGGCATGGAATAATAAAACATGTATATTTTTTCAGGCTGAATGTTTGAAATATGAGGTGATTTGAGACATGCTTCTTCAGTAGTGGAATAAAGACAATTAGCATATTTACAAACAGAAATGCAGCTGACAAAGTACAAATCAGTTAACCCACTGTTCCTGGGCCGTCATTGAAAATAAACATTTGTTCTTAACTGACCTGCCTAGTTAAATAAAGGTTGAATAAATACATAAAAAAAAAAAAAACAAGCATCTAAAACACTTGTTTTGACAACTGGCAATAAATCACTGATATCTATTAGGGGGGAAATCAGGTTGTACGTGCTGTTGAAACTAACAAAAAAAACATGGAAATTGGAGATATATTTTACTTCACTGGTTAGAGGACAACCTGCAGAAGACAGTCAGCTACATTTTGGAGTGACGCGTTGAAATTTCGGGGTTTCCCCAAAACGAAGAGAAACAGTACACATATTTAGCATCACTCACATCAATATCACGTTGAAATCAATTGCACAAGAGGGGGAGATGAGGTTGCACGACCTGATAAAACTAACAGCTCAAAAAAACACACGGAATCTGGGAATAATGTGTACATCCCTGGTTAGAGGACAACATGTAGAAGACAGCTAGCTACAATTTGAAGTGTTGCATTTTGATTCAAGTGGGTTGCCAATGCAGTAAGTGTAACACAACACGTTTTCTTGGTAATCACAAATAGGACTTTCATTTCAGAGCCTGGAATTTTCCCCTGATGAGGCTAATATCCACATCACACTGAAATCAATAGAACAGGGGCAAAATATTAGGGTTCTACATTATTGTCACATTATTAATTAAAATACGCCTTCTACATTGCGACATTATTTCATTGAAATCATGAAACAAGTCCTTCATGTATTTTCTGATGTTTGATCAGAGATCTTTTATCAGAGTATCTCTTCCCACATTGATCACAGCTAAAGGATTTTTCTCCTGTGTGTTTTTTCAGATGTAGCATCAGGCAGCTTGAGCGAATAAAACTCTTCCCACATTGCTTACAGCTATGAGGCCTCTCTCCAGTGTGTGTTCTCTGGTGTGATAGTAATGTATATAATTTTGAAAAGATCTTTCCACATTCAGAGCAGCTATAAGGTTTCTCTCCAGTGTGAATTCTCTGGTGTGATTGTAATGTATATAATTTTGAGAAGGTCTTCCCACACTCAGAGCAGCAGTGAGGTTTCTCTCCAGTGTGTATTCTCAGGTGTGCTATCAGGTTGCTTGATTGAGCAAAACTCTTCCCACATTGATTACACCTATAAGGTTTCTCTCCTGTGTGTGTTCTCTGGTGTGATTTAAAATTTCCTGAGATAGAAAAACTCTTTCCACAGTCAGAGCAGTGGTAAGCTTTCTCTCCTGTGTGTATTCTCTGGTGTATAGTCAGATGGCTAGATGAAACAAAACTCTTACCACATTGATCACAGCTATAATATTTCTCTCCTGTGTGTGTTCTCTGGTGTATTGTCAGACGGCTAGATGAAACAAAACTTTTCCCACATTGATTACAGCAATAAGGTTTCTCTCCTGTGTGTGTTCTCTGGTGTATAGTCAGAGAGCTCGATGTAACAAAACTCTTTTTACATTGATTACAGCTATACGGTTTCTCTCCTGTGTGTGTTCTCTGGTGTATAGTCAGACAGCCAGATGTAACAAAACTCTTCCCACATTGATCGCAGCTGAAAGGTTTCTCTCCAGTGTGAATTCTCTGGTGTGATTGTAATGTATATAATCTTGAAAAGGTCTTCCCACAGTCAGAGCAGCGTTGAGATTTATTCTCTGTGGATCTCTGCTGGTGTTGTTTGAGGGTTTCTGATGTGGAGAGACTCTTCTTTGCCTCGTCAGCTTCATGATGTTGTTGAGGCTCCCCAGAGGATCCACAATAGTCACGTCTCTCTCCTGTGTGAACGACAAAGTCAGGCAGATGGTTAAAGGCCACAACAGCAGAAATCCACTGTTTATTTGAGCTAAAAGGTGATGCCCATGCCCATGATGTTGTGCAACAATTTACGTCTGTAATGACATTTAAATGCTGTGATAAACTTATTTGACAATTGTCTTGAGACAAATCTGCCCTGATTCAAGCCTTTCTGAAGCACCCCCAGATCATCACCAATCTTCCACAAAATGTCAGTGGGTGCGAGACACTGTGGCTTGTAGGCCTCTCCAGGTCTTGCACCCACTGTGAAATTTGGTGGAGGATTGGTGATGATCTGGGGGTGCTTCAGCAAGGCTGGAATCAGGGCAGATGTGTCTTTGTGAAGGACGCATGAATCAAGCCACGTACAAGGTCGTCCTGGAAGAAAACTTGCTTCCTTCTGATCTGACAATGTTCACCAAAACTCTTGAGGATTGTTTTTTTCCAGCAGGACAATAATGCTCCATGTCACACAGCCAGGTCAATCAAGGTGTGGATGGAGGACCACCAGCTCAAGACCCTCTCATGGCCCAATCTCCATACCTGAACCCTCTAATATCATCCCTCTCACCAACACGTACAGCACCAAAAAAGTACCACTTATCAGTTGATTATGGACTAACAGTCTAACAGTTTGAAGGACACAACTGATGTTATTCTAGTTAAACAGTGAGAGACTAGTTGAGTTTCATACTGGGGCTAAATGGCTAATGTAATGATGCATTAAGCCATGTATATAATAATATATATATATAGTACCAGTAAAACGTTTGGACACACTCATTTAAGGGCTTTTTAATGATTTTTTTTTTTTTAAACTATTTTCTACATTGTAGAAGACATCAAAACTATGAAATAACACATGTGGAAACATATAGTAAATAAAAGTATTAAATCAAAATAGATTTTATATTTTAGATTATTCAAAGTAGCCACCCTTTGCCTTTCACGACAGCTTTGCACACTCTTGGTATTCTCTCAACCAGCTTCACCTGGAATGCTCTTCCAACGGTCTTGAAAGAGTTCCCACATATGCTGAGCACTTGTTGGCTGCTTTTCCTTCACTCTGCAGTCCAGCTCATCCCAAACCATCTCAATTGGGTTGAGGTCGGGTGATTGTGGAGGCCAGGTCATCTGATGCAGCACTCCATCACTCTCCTTCTTGGTCAAATAGCCCTTACACAGCCAAGAGGTGTGTTGGGTCATTGTTGTGTTGCGCAAACCAGATGGGATGGCATATCCCTTCAGAATGCTGGTAAAGTGTGCCTTGAATTCTAAATAAATCACAGATAGTGTCACCAGCAAAGCACCCCCACACCATCACATCTCCTCCTCCATGCTTCACGGTGGGAACCACACATGAGAAGATCATCCATTCACCTACTCTGTGTCTCACAAAGACACAGCGATTGGAACCAAAAATCGCAAATTTGGACTCATCAGACCAAAACATAGATTTTCACCGGTCTAATGTCCATTGCTCGTGTCTCTTAGACCAGCAGGTCTCTTCTTATTATTGGTGTCCATTAGAAGTGAATTCATAAATTCATCCATGAAGGCCTGATTCACGTAGTGAAATCAAATGGAATTAAAAATCTCCAATTCGGACCCAAAGGACAGATTTCCACCAGTCTAAGGTCCAGTGTTTCTTGGCCCAAGCAAGTCTCTTCTTCTTATTGGTGTCCTTTAGTAGTGGTTTCTTTGCAGCAACTCGACCATGAAGGCCTGATTCACACAGTCTCACAGTTTATGTTGAGATGTGTCTGTTATTTGAACTCTTAAGCATTAATTTGTGCTGCAATTTCTGAGACTGGTAACTCTAATGAACTTATCTTCGTTTCCGGTGGCGGATCTCGTGAGAGCCAGTTTCATCATAGATCATGATGGAATGTTGTTTCTCTTTGCTTATTTGAGCTGTTCTTGCCATATTGACTTGGTCTTTCACTAAATAGGCCTATCTTCTGTATACCACCCCTACCTTGTCACAACACAACTGATTGGCTCAAACACATTAAGAAGGAAATAAATTCCACAAATTAGCTTTTAACAAGGCACACCTGTTAATTGACATGCATTCCAGATGACTACCTCATGAAGCTGGTTGAGAGAATAACAAGAGTGCACAAAGCATCATCAAGGCAAAGGATGGCAACTTTGAAGAATCTCAGATATATTTAGATTTGTTTAACACTTTTTTTGGTTACTACATGATTCCATTTGTTTTATTTCATAGTTTTGATGTCTTCACTATTATTCTACAACGTAGTGGTTTATCTATATATATTCTACATGGAGAAAATAGTAAAAAAAAAAAAAAAAAACTGAACTGAGTAGGTGTGTCCAAACTTTTGACTGGTATATGTCGATTGCTTCAGACCAGACAGTCATAGTGTTGATGTCTTCACTATTATTCTACGTGGAGAAAATAGTTTTTTTAATAAAGAAAAACCCCTGAACTGAGTAGGTGTGTCCAAACTTTTGATTGGTCGATTGCTCTGGACGCCCAGAAGACCAGACAAGACTGGTCTGAAGGTAGTTTGGTACCAGTCTAATAAATTAATGGAAGTCTACAGTACATATAAGTTGTTTGGTGCCTAAAAAAACAGGTTTAATATGTAAAATAAAATTGTTAGTTTTTTTGGTTATTCATTGTTAAGCCTACAAAGTGTTTAAACTTTCGGTCTGGTAGACATTAGGCGTATGGTGTATATATATATTCAGTTGAAGTTGAAGTTAACATACACCTTAGCCAACTACATTTAAACTCAGTTTTTCACAATTCCTGACGTTTATTTCCCTGTTTTGGGTCAGTTAGGAATCACCACTTTATTTTTAAAATGTGAAATGTCAGAATAATAGTAAAGATAATTATTTATTTCATATTTTATTTCTTTCATCACATTCCCAGTGGGTCAGAAGTTTACATACACTCAAGTAGTATTAGGTAGCATTGCATTTAAATTGTTTAACTTGGGTCAAACATTTCGTGTAGCCTTCCACAATAGGTTGGGTGAATTTTGGCCCATTCCTCCTGACAGAGCTGGTGTAACTGAGTCGGGTTTGTAGGCCTCCTTGCTCGCTCACGCTTTGTCAGTTCTGCCCACACATTTTCTATGGAATTGAGGTCAGGGCTTTGCGATGGCCACTCCAATACCTTGACTTTGTTGTCCTTAAGCCATTTTGCCACAACTTTGGAAGTATGCTTGGGGTCATTGTCCATTTGGAAGACCCATTTGTGACCAAGCTTTAACTTCCTGACTGATGTCTTGAGATGTTGCTTCAATATATCCACATAAATTTCCTACCTCATGATGCCATCTATTTTGTGAAGTGCACCAGTCCCTCCTGCAGCAAAGCACCCCCACAACATGATGCTGCCACCCCCGTGCTTCACGGTTGGGATGGTGTTCTTCGGCTTGCAAGCCTCCCCCTTTCTCCTCCAAACATAACGATGGTCCGTTCTATTTGGTTTTCATCAGACCCGAGGACATTTCTCCAAAAAGTACAATCTTTGTCCCCATGTGCAGTTGCAAACCGTAGTCTGGCTTTTTTTATGGCGGTTTTAGAGCAGTGGCTTCTTCCTTGCCGAGTCGCCTTTCAGCTTATGTTGATATAGGACTCGTTTTACTGTGTATATAGATACTTTTGTACCCGTTTCCTCCAGCATCTTCACAAGGTCCTTTGCTGTTGTTCTGGGATTGATTTTAACTTTTTGCACCAAAATACGTTCATCCCTAGGAGAAAGAACGCTTCTCTTTCCGTAGCAGTATGACGGTTGCGTGGTCCCACAGTGTTTATATTTGCGTACTATTTGTACAGATGAACGTGGTACCTTCAGGCGTTTGGAAATTGCTCCCAAGGATGAACCAGACTTGTGGAGGTCCACAATTTTTTTTCTGAGGTCTTGGCAGATTTCTTTTGATTTTCCATGATGTCAAGCAGAGGCACTGGGTTTGAAGGTAGGCCTTGAAATACATCCACAGGTACACCTCCAATTGACTCAAATGATGTCAATTAGCCTATCAGAAGCTTCTAAAGCATGACATCATTTTCTGGAATTTTCCAAGCTGTTTAAAGGCACAGTCAACTTAGTGCATGTAAACTTCTGGCCCACTGGAATTGTGATACAGTGAATTATAAGTGAACTAATCTGTCTGTAAAGAATTGTTGGGAAAAATGACTTGCGTCATGCACAAAGTAGATGTCCTTACCGACATGCCAAAACTATAGTTTGTTAACAAGAAATTTGTGGAGTGGTTGAAAAACGAGTTTTAATGATTCCAACCTAAGTGTGTGTAAACTTCCGACTTCAACTGTATATATGATACAGCACACTGGCTGGTTTGTGTGTGGATCTGGGAAGAAGGATGTGTCTGTGGCAATCCACTGATGTTTTGTGTGCAGCACATTGGCAATGCTTGCTGGGACTTGTAGTGCAGCGCATCGCGGCGGTATGGAAGCAGGCCAAACTGAATTGACAACCCAAATAACTGCGCGGGTCGGATAGAAATGTGTCACGGGTCGGATTGGGCCTGCGGGCCTTGTGTTTGACACGCGCTCTAGATAGTCTGTTACCCCAGTCATCTGTAATAATTATAATTCACAGACAGTGATGATGTCATCTCACGGGGACTTACATCTTGCTGCAAGTCTCTTTCAGGACATCCACCTCTCCCTGGGAGAACTGCAAACTGTTCTTTAAGGTCTTGAACCTCTCTGGTCAGATCGGCCATTCTTTTGTTAGTTCAATCCACCAGTATTTGGACAAAGGCTCTTGAAGCTATTTTCCTGTTGCTGTAACCAATGCTTGTAGACATATGTTTGTTGATGTAAAAGATCACGTACCTGTCATAGTTAAACATCGTCCTCTACATTCCTCCAAACCTTCTTTAACATTGGGCGGCATGATGGATGCGACGTAGACTAACGCTGGTACACCGCACTATTCCAGCAGGCACAGCTCGTAAAGCCGATGGAAACCGCAACAAACAGCAGCGATTTAAATATCCACAAGCACAGGACTGAGGTTAACCGCGTCACGGGATCCAAATTAAACAGGCTAAGTAAACAAAAATGTTTTAAAAGGAAAAAACTTTCAAAACTTTTCAAACGACTAACACCCGTCTTACAGACTGTTGACCAATCGAGTTCACCTTGCTGCGTCACGTGGTTGCTAAGCTAATAGTCACGAAATCCCTTCTAAAAACCAGTCAAGAAAAATCAGCCTATTTTCCTCGAAAGTACATAATGTCACGATTGCAAAGCTTTACTATATTACAGAGGAGTTAATTATCACACATCTCTGAAAATATGTTGTGCTTCTTGTTCACGTAGGCTAATTCATGCTAATGTTATTTAGCATGTTATTTAGAATGTTATTTAGAATGTTATTTAGAATGTTATTTAGAGTGTTATTTAGAATGTTATTTAGAATGTTATTTAGAGTGTTATTTAGAGTGTTATTTAGAGTGTTATTTAGAGTGTAATCTATAATGGTGCTGCATTGGAGAGCAGACGTTTTAAGGACTCCTGACCAATTGTGGTATTTTGTGTTTAAAAAAAATATGTATATATATTACACTGATCATAACTTTTTTTTGGTACATAATGTTTCCACCATCATTTCCTATGACCAAAGAGAGCTTATAGACATCAGAACAGTTTTCACTAACCTTGATTTGGATGAAGACTTCTACAACAGCCTATCGACCTACCACTCGGGCTCAGCCCTTATAGCCATCCTGAAGAATATAACTTATAAATGCCTCAACTGTTTCAGCCGTATTACCCCACCAGAAACCAAAACATAAGCTCGTATAACACCACTGTTTGTAAATTAACACTATATAGCCTCGGAATCTTGTTAAAACTATCATTATGACATCATGGATTAATTCTAGAATATACTATATATCCTAGAAACCTGGTTAAACTATCATTATGACATCATGGATTAATTCTAGAATATACTATATATCCTAGAAACCTGGTTAAACTATCATTATGACATCATGGATGAATTCTAGAATATACTATATAGCCTAGAAAACTGGTTAAATTATCATTTTGACCTCATGGATGGCCAGTCCTTGTATTCATAGTGTAGTGAATTCAGGGATTCAGAGGCCCTGAGCGAGAGTCAAACATGGGTCCAGCGACTGTCAAGCCAACACCTTATAACTGTTATGCCAAGATGTCTGAACTTCTTGACGAGGTTGCTACAATAACTTTCTCTATGAATTTGAGAGTGGTTACATTTCTCCAGCCCCCATCCCTCAGTTGTTTACCAAACCAAGTCTCAGGGCAGCATTTTGTTGCTATTTAAAACCTAGGTTGTCCTTTTTTTTTATCAACCAATCTGCAGTTCAAACAATAACAAAGTTGTCATTCCACCACTGTTTTGGTAATAAAATGATGGATGGTGCTGGAGAAATGTAACTACTCTCAAATTCATAGACAGACCTATGGATGAAAGGATTGACCATCAATGATATCAACATTATAGTTTTAACCATGTTGAGGCTATAGTGTTGATTTACATTGTTTCTAAACATTAGAGTAAAAAAAAGCTTATTCTGGGTTCTGATGGGGTACAACAGTTGAACTCAGAGCATGAAGCATGTGTTATATTCTTCAAGAATGAATGGCTAGAAATAAATCATTTAAAAGTCTCAATACGGATGTAGCAATTGCAGATTGTCCCTTAAACACCAAACACCACATCAGTTCAACAACTGTGCCTCTGTTGTTAAGACAGTACTTACTAGTGTTAATCAGGGAACGGTTTCTCAAAACCATCGTATTGCTAAGTTCATCGTTAGAACCATTGGATGCCTTAAGATGCATTAGGGAAACTGGGCCCAGATATCCCGTTTCCTCCTCCTTTTTCGATGTGACAGTCACCTCCTCCTCCTCCAATCCAAAAACTGCATCCTCCTCTTCTTTTACTGTATCATCTTCCTCATCTTTCACTCCGAACACATCTTCTTCTTTCACTGAAACGTAGTTCTCTTCTTCTTTCACGGTAACAGCCTCCTCTTCTTCCTCCTCTTTCACGAGAGCTTCTTTCTCCGTCCAGCAGACCTCCTCTTCTTTATCAGGAGGAGAGTAGCTTAGTGAACTCATGGTTGGGGATGTTAGATAGCTAGGCTAGTGCTAACTTAAGAAGCCAGCTAGCTGACTAATAACAACAACGTAAATATGACATTAAATTGGATAACTAACTAGACAACAGAAGTGGGTTTAAAACACAGTGGCTCTACGGAAGCATCTAAAGCTTTATCGGTTCGTCTATTTTGTCTAGCAAGCTACGGAGGTGTCTGACTAACTGTTGCTGCTGTTGAAAGAAGTGTTCCGTCCACTAGATTATACGTCACACCAGCAGCATCGCCTTAAAGTCTCAGACCGCCATCTGCTGACTGGAGTGGGTAACGCAGTCGAGTAAAAATGTATATTTTATCTTCAGATAACAAGTTAAAGTGTAGGAAGAGTTTTTACTCACCAGTGTAACAATACAGTGTGGTTAAATACTTAGTAAGCTAGTTGTAGTCACGATATGGTTACCTATAAGTACAAACAGTTATGTTTTTTTGCGTTATTACATATTTATTAACTTATTTCCGGATATCTTCTAAACTACCCACAATACACTATTTTTCAACGTCATATTGATTTACTCTGTGCTACCGAGGTCGTATGCTGACGCTGGCAATCTGTGATATCCTTTGGATGTATCATTTCAGAATGTCAGTGTACTAGCTAGTACACAGTGCAGGTTTTAATCACGAACAGAGGGACTGCCTAAGTGCCAAATGATCCATGGTAGATTTAAAAACAGCACAATTCTGCGGTTCTGGTGAGAACTGGCAAAATGTTTCACAACCTCATCCATGTTGACGGGAGCGTGTCCTCCTTGACTCAACACGGAGAATTCTGAGCTGACTTAACCTGTCTTCAACCATTGTTGTCCTAAGGTGGGTTTTAATCCGTTTTAAAGCTGAGAAGCTTCTCTCGCAAGAAGCACTGCTGACTGGTGTAACAACATAAATCTTACAGAGTCAAAATGGGAGACCTTTTTAAAAGGTTCTAGAAACACAACAAAGTCAAGGAGAGGAGACGGTCTGTCCCTTCCACTTTTCTCTCTCCTATCGAGAAGCCGCTTGGTTTTGATGAACCTCGTGTTTTGAGTTCCTCTAAATCTGACTCAAAGGTCTGAGCAAAGGCAAAACAGAGGCTCCTCATTCAAGAATGTTGTCCTCTATCTCACAATTCTTCTTTGAAAAACACCTCTGCAGCTCAGTGGTGAGACTGTCGAGCACCTGATAAAATAAAAGCTCTTTTGGAAGCTCTCACCATCCCTTTGGTCACTATGTTTCTGTCCTACGGGGCTCATCATCAATGAGTTGTGAAATCACAAGCTTGTTTTAGCCTGTCTTTTATACACTGTTTGTACACTTATTTTTGCAGTGCTCTGCAATCTCTTCAACCTCCTTCCATAGTTCTCCATAGTAACCCTCACTTCTATAGTCCTGTAATGTGTCTGTAAGGGCACCTACTAGATCCACAGCCCTTGCTAGTTCAAGAGAGCTTGATTGGAGCATGTCAGAAAGACATTTGGCATCACCAAGCACTTTACAAAAAGGTAACCAAAAGGTAACCAAAAGGTAACCAAAAGGAAACCAAAAGGAAACCAAAAGGAAACCAAAAGGTAACCAAAAGGAAACCAAAAGGAAACCAAAAGGTAACCAAAAGGAAACCAAAAGGAAACCAAAAGGAAACCAAAAGGTAACCAAAAGGAAACCAAAAGGAAACCAAAAGGTAACCAAAAGGAAACCAAAAGGAAACCAAAAGGAAACCAAAAGGAAACCAAAAGGTAACCAAAAGCCCTATGAAATGTAAATCTGAGAAAGAAGGCTCCTTGCCTCCACTGATCTATCACCACTATTTTCAAGTGTGATATCCTGTATCACTCTAAGAAACTGCTGGAAGCCTGTCCCTCAGATTACGGCATGCCATGTATCTGCATGCACACCTTCCATCCGTAAGTCTCCGTAGTTCCCCAGGCTGCTGCTGTGGATACAACTCTTTCTGAACTGCAAGCCACTTGACACAAAGTTATAAAGCTTCTGCAGGAGAGCAAAAAAAAGTGAACTGCCTCAAGCACTGATTTTACAGCATCGACAAGAACCACGTTCAAACAACGTGCATTACAGTGCACATAAATTGCAAATCTTGCACTGTTTTTAATCCGTGCAGACACACCAGAATGCTTTCCTGCTCACAACGGATGCACCGTCATAGCCTTGCCCCACAATATTATTTCTGTAGTCCAGACCATGTTTTTCAAGGCAATCAATTATAATTTGCGTGAGACCTGCTGCATCTAAGCTTTCAGCTGACTGAAAGTGTAAAAAATATTTTATTTTTTATTTTTTTTTATTTAACCTGGCAAGTCAGTTAAGAACAAATTCTATCAACATACAGCTGGTTATACGCTGTACCGGCAGGATAGAACAGCAGCATCTGGTAAGACTATGCAGCATCTGGTGGGGGACTATGTATTTTTGCTGGTGCACGATATCTAAGGAAGTCTAGAGCTATTTCTCGCCACACTATCTACCTAGAGAGTTTTCATCTGTATTTGTTGTAGCTGTTTACATACCACCACAGTTAGAGGCTGGCACTAAGAGCATTGAATGAGCTGTATTCCGCCATAAGCAGACAAGAAAATGCTCACCCAGAGGTGGCGCTCCTAGTAGCCAAGGACTTTAATGCAGGGAAACTTAAATCAGATGCTAAGCTTCAGGACTTGTCGGATGTGGCAGGGCCTGCAAACCATTACAGACTACAAAGGGAAGCACAGCCGAGAGCTGCCTAGTGACACGAGCCTACCAGACGAGCTAAACTACTTCTATGCTCTCATCGAGGCAAATAACACTGAAACATGCATGAGAGCACCAGCTATTCTGAAAGACTGTGTGATCACGCTATCGGCAGCCGATGTGAGTAAGGCTTTTAAACAAGTCAACATTCACAAGGCCGCAGGGCCAGACGGATCAGCAGGACATGTACTGCGAGCATGCGCTGACCAACTGGCAAGTGTCTTCACTGACATTTTTAACTTCTCCCTGTCCACGTCTGTAATACTAACAAGTTTTAAACTGACCACCATAATTCCTGTGCCCAAGAACACTAAGGTAACCTGCCTAAATGACTACCGACCCGTAGCACTCACGTCTGTAGCCATAAAGTGCTTTGAAAGGCTGGTCATGGCTCACATCAACACCATTATCCCAGAAACCCTAGACCCACTCCAATTTGCATACCACCCCAACAGATCCACAGATGTTGCAATCTCTATTGCACTCCACACTGCCTTTTCCCACCTGGACAAAAGGAACACCTATGTGAGAATGCTATTCATTGACTACAGCTCAGCGTTCAACACCATAGTGCCCGAGACAGCCTATAGGGAGGAGGTCAGAGACCTGGCCGTGTGGTGCCTGGACAACAACCTCTCCCTCAAGGTGATAAGACAAAATAGATGATTGTGGACTACAGGACCGAACACGCCCCCATTCTCATCGACGGGGATTTAGTGGAGCAGGTTGAGAGCTTCAAGTTCCTTATTGTTCACATCACCAACAAACTAACATGGTCCAAGCACACTAAGACAGTCGTGGAGAGGGCACAACAAAACCTATTCCCCCTCAGGAGACTGAAAACAATTGTCATGGGTCCTCAGATCCTCAAAAGGTTCTACAGCTGCACCATCGAGAGCATCCTGGTTGCATCACTGCCTGGTATGGTAACTGCTCGGCCTCTGACCGCAATACACTACAGAGGGTAGTGCGAACGGCCCAGTACATCACT
This sequence comes from Oncorhynchus mykiss, assembly GCF_013265735.2. NCBI lineage: Eukaryota > Metazoa > Chordata > Actinopteri > Salmoniformes > Salmonidae > Oncorhynchus > Oncorhynchus mykiss. The sequence continues at coordinate 1,474,968 of NC_048577.1, forward strand.
GGGGCCTAGCTTCCTGCCATCCAGGACCTCTATACCAGGCGGTGTCAGAGGAAGGCCCGAAAAATTGTCAAAAACTCCAGCCACCCTAGTCATAGACAGTTCTATTTTACTGCTGCTCTTTAATTACATGTTACTTTTATTTCTTATTCTTATCTGTATTTTTTTAAACTGCATTGTTGGTTTGGGGCTCGTAAGTAAGCAAGTAAAAATGTGATTTGATAGCTTTCAGACATACAGTACCAGTCAAAGGTTTGGACACACCTACTCATTTAAGGGTTTTTCTTAATTTTTACTGTTTTCTACATTGTAGAATAATAATGAAGGCATCAAAACTATGAAATAACACATATGGAATCATGTAGTAACCAAAAAAGTGTGTTAAACAAATCAAAATATATATATTTTATATTTGAGACTTTTCATTTTCCCTTGATGACAGCTCTGCACACTCTTGCATTCAATTCACGAAAACACAACAATGTAAGGTTAGGTTTAGGCATTAGGGTTAGCAGTATGGTTAAGGTTAGGTTTAGGCATTAAGGTTAGCAGTATGGTTAAGGTTAGGTTTAGGCATTAGGGTTAGCAGTATGGTTAAGGTTAGGTTTAGGCATTAGGGTTAGCAGTATGGTTAAGGTTAGGTTTAGGCATTAGGGTTAGCAGTATGGTTAAGGTTAGGGTTAGGCATTAGGGTTAGCAGTATGGTTAAGGTTAGGTTTAGGCATTAGGGTTAGCAGTGTTGTTAAAGTTAGGGTTATTTAAGGTAAGGTTTAGGCATTATGGTTAAGGTTAGGGTTAGGCATTAGGGTTAGCAAATCAGATTTGTTGGAGGTACAAACCTGTGCCTCTTAAGGAGAAAGTAATTCAAAGTAATCTGATTACATTAGTGAGTTTGGGGAACCCAACAGTTATGTTACTGATGACACTTTTAGACAGGTAACTAGTAACTAACGGATTACTGATGACACTTTTAGACAGGTAACTAGTAACTAACGGATTACATTTAGAAAGTAACCTACCCAACCCTGGATACAGTATAAAGGTCTCTCCATGGGTGGGAGATGGACATTTAAGATGATCAACACTCTCTTTATATTACTGACTTGTTGACTGATTGATCCATTCATCCTTCCATCCCTCCTCATCCTTCCTCTCCTCTGAAGACCCAGTGAGGGTGGAGCTCAGTCAGAGAGCTGTTGAGGGACTGGTTAGGAAGAACACTTCTACAGCCAGAGAGGTGAGAGGTCACACATGGTTTAGATGGTAAATATTTATGTCCCTTTAGTGGTTCATCACATAAGCAAAAGGGAATATGTTCCATCATCCATGTTTATTTACATTAGTACAAATTGTCCACTGATATTGTGTAAAACATACTTTTCCGCCACTCATTCACCCCATCTCTTTACATTGGTTATGCTGACATGGTGGCCTGACTGCGTCCAGACTGTCATATTCAGTGGCCAGACTCAAATTCCGAACACAACGCCCATCCTAGTAGATCTGAACCTAATGCAGCTTGGAGTGATCGGATGACAGAAGTCACATTTAGGTGCCAGGTGTAACTGAGGCCATAGATGCTCCATATCCATTACTTTGAGAGTTTTATATAATATTACTAAATGTATTTCTTTCTGTGTGTCAGGGGCAGTCAAGAAATGGAACGGCAAGGACACAGATCATGACATAGGCAGATCTGTGGGAGACCACCTCAAGCCCCTGGTAGAGCCGGGGGTGGTGTTTACCACTCCACCACGCCTTCAGCAGGCTGGAAAAGTGGGATTGATCTGTTTGATTCAGTTTTTCAGGAGTTGAATCCTTTGACGTATTGTTGATTTCAACATTTTTCCTTTTCAACAAAAAATCCACTGGATTCGTTGAAGTCGGTCATTGGGTTGAAGTCGGTCATTGGGTTGAAGTCGGTCATTGGGTTGAAGTCGGTCATTGGGTTGAAGTCGGTCATTGGGTTGAAGTCGGTCATTGGGTTAATTTGTTTTGCAATTTGAAAATATATATCAAGATTTATTTATACAGCACATTTCAGACATGGACGAATAAAAACAATGGAAATAAAAACTGAAATATTTACTACACAACAAACATAAGATGATTTAAAAACTAAAATAGTGTCAATGTGGTAACAACTCCTTTTATTGTTAATCAAATAAATAGAACTCTTTCAATTCAGAACCTGGATTTTTCCCCCGATGAGTCTAATATCCATATTATGCTGAAATCAATAGAACAGGGGACAAACGTTTAGGGTTCTACATTGTGACATCATTAAGATACTCCTACTACAATGTTAAAACATTCTACATTGTGACATCATTAGAACACTCCTACTACAATGTTAAAACATTCTACATTGTGACATCATTAAAATACTTCTACTACAATGTTAAAACATTGTACATTGTGACATCATTAGAACACTCCTACTACAATGTTAAAACATTGTACATTGTGACATCATTAGAACACTCCTACTACAATGTTAAAACATTCTACATTGTGACATTATTTCATTGATATCATGAAACAACTCCTTCATGTATTTTCTGATGTTTAATAAGAGATCGATTATCAGAGTATCTCTTGTCACATTGATCACAACTATGTGACTTCTCTCCTGTGTGTCTTCTCTGGTGCTTAGTCAAGTTACCAGACTCAGTAAAACTCTTCCCACATTGATCACAGCTATATGGTTTCTCTCCTGTGTGTGTTCTCTGATGCTTAGTCAAGTTACCAGGCTCAGTAAAAGTCTTCCCACATTGATCACAGCTAAAATATTTCTCTCCTGTGTGTGTTCTCTGGTGCCTAGTCAGCTGACTAGACTGAGTAAAACTCTTCCCACATTGATCACAGCTATAAGGCTTCTCTCCTGTGTGTGTTCTCTGGTGAACTATCAGGCTGCTTAAGTGACTAAAACTCTTCCCACATTGATCACAGCTATAAGGCTTCTCTCCTGTGTGTATTCTCTGGTGTGATTTTAAATGTCCTGATATCAGAAAACACTTTCCACAGTCTGCGCAGTGGAAAGATTTCTCTCCTGTGTGTGTTCTCTGGTGTGTAGTCAGACGGCTAGATGTAGTAAAACTCTTCCCACATTGAGAACAGCTATAAGGTTTCTCTCCAGTGTGAATTTTCTGGTGTGTGTTTAGTGACTCTGATCTTGAGTAACTCTTCCCACAGTCTGAGCAGTGGAAAGATTTATCTCTTGTGTGTGTTCTCTGGTGTATAGTCAGACGGCTAGATGTAGTAAAACTCTTCCCACATTGAGAACAGCTATAAGGTTTCTCTCCAGTGTGAATTCTCTGGTGTGCTTTTAGTGAATCTGATCTTGAGTAACTCTTCCCACAGACAGAGCAGTGGTGAGGTTTCATTCCTGTGGGTCTCTGCTGGAATTTGAGATGTTCTGAAGTGGAGAGACTCTTCTCTGCCTCGTCAGCTTTGTGATGTAGTTGGGGCTCCCCAGAGGATCCACGGTAGTTCTGTCTCTCTCCTGGTGAACAACAAAATCAGACAGATGGTTAAAGGCCCGCAACAGCAGAAATCCATTGTTTATTTGAGCTAAGGTAATGTTAAGGTATATAATATATATATATATATATATATATATATATATATATATATATATAATATATATATAATAATGTTTGTGTCATTGTTGCAAATCAACTGCTTTATACTTTAAAAAAACACTTCAACTTCAACCAGTAAAATGCTCATTGGCTAGCTTTGCTACCAGCCTTTGTCAATGAGCGTTTAGCATTCAAGCTAACAACTTCTGCATCCAAAATAGGTATTTTACAACTTTATTTCACAACCAAATATGTGACCCGCCGTCTCTATTCAGTCTTATGTAGCAACCTTTTCACTGGTGTTTATTTCATACATTGGATAAAAGTACTGAGCTTCTAAATGGCATATCATACACTGTGATTGGAGGAAACATGAGGAAGTAATGACTCAGAGCTTCTACATGGTATCATACACTGTGATTGGAGGAAACATGAGGAAGTAATGACTCAGAGCTTCTACATGGCGTATTATACACTGTGATTGGAGGAAAACATGAGGAAGTAATGACTCAGCGCTTCTACATGGTATCATACACTGTGATTGGAGGAAACATGAGGAAGTAATGACTCAGAGCTTCTACATGGTATCATACACTGTGATTGGAGGAAACATGAGGAAGTAATGACTCAGAGCTTTTACATGGTATTATACACTGTGATTGGAGGAAAACATGAGGAAGTAATGACTCAGAGCTTCTACATGGTATTATACACTGTGATTGGAGGAAACATGAGGAAGTAATGACTCAGAGCTTCTACATGGTGTATCATAAACTGTGATTGGAGGAAACATGAGGAAGTAATGACTCAGAGCTTTTACATGGTATTATACACTGTGATTGGAGGAAACATGAGGAAGTAATGACTCAGAGCTTCTACATGGTATCATACACTGTGATTGGAGGAAAACATGAGGAAGTAATGACTCAGAGCTTCTACATGGTATCATACACTGTGATTGGAGGAAAACATGAGGAAGTAATGACTCAGAGCTTCTACATGGTATCATACACTGTGATTGGAGGAAACATGAGGAAGTAATGACTCAGAGCTTCTACATGGTATTATACACTGTGATTGGAGGAAACATGAGGAAGTAATGACTCAGAGCTTCTACATGGTATTATACACTGTGATTGGAGGAAAACATGAGGAAGTAATGACTCAGAGCTTCTACATGGTATCATAAACTGTGATTGGAGGAAACATGAGGAAGTAATGACTCAGAGCTTCTACATGGTATCATACACTGTGATTGGAGGAAACATGAGGAAGTAATGACTCAGAGCTTCTACATGGTATCATACACTGTGATTGGAGGAAAACATGAGGAAGTAATGTAGATTTTTTTTTAAATTACACTTAGAATCCCATTCAGGACAAAAGGGCATTCCAAAGGTTTCTGTGGTTTTCACACTTGCTCTACATTAATCATTGGGAAACATATTTAGAAAAGGAATACTTTCACCAAATTGCCTAAATGGATTCTCTGAACATTATATCACCAGGTTCCCCCATTAGGCAAACCATTAACAGTATGTATCTCACCAGGTTCCCCCAATAGGCAAACCATTAACAGTATTTATCTCACCAGGTTCCCCCATTAGGCAAACCATTAACAGTATTTATATCACCAGGTTCACCCATTAGGCAAACCAGTAACAGTATTTATCCCACCAGGTTCCCCCATTAGGCAAACCATTAACAGTATTTATCTCACCAGGTTCCCCCATTAGGCAAACCATTAACAGTATTTATCTCACCAGGTTCCCCCATTAGGCAAACCATTATAATTACTACATTGTCTATTGTTGTATATCTTCAGTGCTGCTCTTTGTTCACGCCCATTTATCATCTTTCACTCCCTCTAGAGCCTTAGACCCGCCCATCTCTCAAAGAATTCACATTGGAACATGAGAATGTGGCCATGTGATAAAGCAGTGAGGCCTAAAAAAACAAAGATGTCAACAATAAAATACTTTATTAACTTCAAGTAGATTACAATTAGGAAAAACCTAGAACACAAGAAGGTCAAAACAATATCTAGACCTAGGCTTATATATTCTTTATTTAACTAGGCAAGTCAGTTACAAATTCTTATTTTCAATGACGGCCTAGGAACAGTGGGTTAACTGCCTGTTCAGGGGCAGAACGACTGATTTGAACCTTGTCAGGATGGGTGATTTGAATTTGCAACCTTCCAGTTACTAGTCCAACGCTCTAACCACTAGGCTACCCTGCCGCCCCAGTTTTTAAGATTAGGACTTTTGCAATGAAGAGACCATGGACATTACATGAAGAGACCACGGACATTAAATGAAGAGACCACGGACATTACATGTCCTGGTCCAAAGGGCAGAAAAAATATGCTTTTGGGTTAGATTAATTTGTTCATATCATAACCAAAGTTACTCAAAGGATGGGGCGGAAGGTGGTTAGAGCGTTGGGCCAGTAAACATCTTGCCTAGTTAAATAAAGTTTTTTTTTTAAAGTGTTGTGTATTTGTATGGTGTACCATCTCCACTATTATTATAACCTCTTGAGGTTCTGCTCACCTGAGTTGAATACCCGAGCATTGTATGTGTAGACCAGACTATTGACCAAGAGAGTTTACATTTGTATTTTTCTTAGCTGTCTATTTACCACCACAAACTAATGCTGGCACTAACACCACACTCAACGCGTTGTATAGGGCCATAAGCAAACAAGAAAACAGTCATCCAGAGGCCACTCAGGTGATTTCAAGTTATTTCTACCTGTGCAACTAGAGGAGGGGAAAAACCTCTAGATCGACCTTTACTCCACACACAGAGACACATTCAAAGCCCCTCCCTCAGCCTCCATCTGGTAAATATCAACATAACTGTATCCTCCTGATTATAAGTCGAAACTGAAACAGGAAGTACAGGTTCAATAAGGAAGCGATCCGATGAAGCGGTTGCTAAGCGACAGGACTGCTTCACTAGCACAGAATGCAATATGTTCAGGGATTCATCCGGTGGCCTTTAGGAGTTTACCACATCAGTCAACGGCTTCATTAATAAGTGCATCGACGGCGTCGTAACAGTGACCGTACGTACATACTGGACATATTAGAGACTGTTGGGACAAAAACAATCTTGGTCAACCAACAGCTTGTCGACCAAACAATCAACCAGATGACCAAGTGGGGTCAGACATTATATCATTATGACATCATAATAGCCATTGACTACTGAAGAATAGAACTTAGAAATGCCTCAAATGTTTCAACTGTATTTCCCCCATCAGAAACCAAAACATAAGCTCGTTAAACACCATTGTTCATAAACAAACACTGTATAGCCTCATTATGACATCATGGATGAATTCTAGAATATACTATATAGCCTAGAAACCTGGTTAAACTATCATTATGACATCATGGATGAATTCTAGAATATACTATATATCCTAGAAACCTGGTTAAATTATCATTATGACCTCATGGATAGCCAGTCCTTGTATTCATAGTGTAGGGAATTCAGGGTGAGTCCCTGAGCTGAACTCAAACCTGGGCCCAGCGACTGTCAAGCCAACGCCTTATAACTGTTATGCCAAGGACTGACTGGATGCAAGGACTGACCACTGGCAATACATCAATAATTTAAAAGTGAAAATATGGATGTAGCAATTGCATATTTCCCCTTTAACACCACTCATCAGTTCAACAACTGCAAAGTTTGTGCCTCTGTTTTTAAGACAGTACTCACTAGTGTAAATCGAGGAACGGTTTCTCAAAACCATTTTACGGCTAACTTCATCATTAGAACCATCGGACACCTTAAGATGCGTTTGGGAAACCGGGCCCAGATATCCAGTTTCCTCCTCTTCTTCCTCCTTTTTCAGTGTGACAGTCATCTCTCCCTCCTTCACTCCAAAAACAGCATTCTCCTCTTTCTCTTCTTTTACTGTAACATCCTCCTCCTCTTTCACCCTGAACGAGTCTTCCTCTTCTTTAACGGTAACAACCTCACCCTCTACTTGTTTTTGTATTGTAACAGCCTCCTCTTCCCCCTCCTCTTTCACCAGACCCTCTTTCTCCGTCCAGCAGACATCCTCTTCTTTATCAGGAGGAGAGTAGCTTAGTGAACACATCGGAGATGTTGGAGATGTCGGAGATGTTAGCTAGCTATGCTAATGCTAACTTAACCAGCCCGCTAGCTGACTAATAACAACACCGCAAATATGCAATTAAATCGGATAACTAACTAGACGACAGAAGTGGGTTTAAAACACAGTGGCTAATATACACTAAAGCGTCTAAAGAGCTTTATTGGTTCGTATATTTTGTCTAGCAAGCTACGGAGGTGTCTGACTAACTGTTGTTGCTGTTGAAAGAAGAGTTCCGTCCACTTGATTATACGTCACACCAGCAGCATAACCTTAAAGTCTCAGACCGCCATCTGCTGACTGGAGTGGGTAACGCAGTTGAGAAAAATGTATCTATTTTATTTTCAGACAAGTTAAAGGGTAGGAAGCATTTGTTTTTTTTACACACAAATTAAACAACACAGTGTGGTTAAAGAGTTAGTAACTTAGTTGTAGTCACGATCTGGTTACCTATTAAGTACAAACAGTTATGTTTTTGAGTTATTACATATTTATTAATTTATTTCCGGATATCTTCTAAACTACCCACAATGCACAATTTTGCAATGTCAAATTGATATACTCTGTGCTACCGAGTTCATATGGCCAGAATCCATCTCATATCTTCTCCCACTGCGTAAAGTGTGGTCGTGCTATAACTCAATTCGCCCTTGCACTCCTTTTAACGCCATTTTAACGCAAAACGTTTGTTACAGATTCTAGTTATGTAAACAGAAAACTGTATTGAGATCAAACGTTTCATCGATGAGAAAATGTGCAGAATGTTGGACAAAATCCATTTCACTCTATCATCTCCCACTCATCTTTCACTGGGCTTCCTCTCATCGCCATATTTGGTAGTGAGTAAAAAGTACATCATGCTCCTCTCCTCTCTACCTAACGTCCCCTCACAGTCCCTTCAATTTCCCCTAACGTCCCCTCACAGTCCCGTTAGATTGGCTGCTCAGCCTACCTAAATTATCCCTCACCCATCATAGCCCTGCAATTCCCAACCAATCAGAGCGCTTCGAAATACGCATCTGGACACTACACCCGCCCACTCAGGTCAGAGTGTTGTCCGAAGGGAGAAGACGCCAGTTTCTGAGGACTTTTTATTGTCGACAGTAACACAAATGTCTGAATGTTGTGAGTGCATCGAAATATAAGCATTTCACTGTTGTATTCGGCGCATGTGACAAATAAACATAATACAATTTGATTTGATAGTTCAGACATACAGTACCAGTCAAAAGTTGGACACACTCACTAGTCATTCAATGGGTTTTCTTAATTTGAACTATTTTCTACATTGTAGAATAATAATTAAGACATCACAACTATGAAATAACGCATATGGAATGTAGTAACCAACAAAGTGTGAAACAAATCTTTTTTTTTTTTTTTAAACGAGCTCCTTATAAGCACCAAAAACGCTGTTTTGACAACTGGCAATAAATCTACTGGGGGGAAATCAGGTTGAAACTGCTGTTGAAACTAACAACTAAAATAACACATGGAAATGGGAGATATCTTTTGGAATTTTAAAATATTTTATCTCACTGGTTAGATAATCTGCAGAAGACAGTCAGCTACATTTCGGAGTGATGGTCCCCAGAACGAAGAGAAATGCAACACTTATTTGTCATCACTCATATCGAAATCAAGTTGAAATCAATTGCGCGAGAGAGGGGGGTATATCTGGGTTTAATGTGTACATCACTGGTTAGAGGACAACTTGTGGTAAACAGCTAGCTACATTTTGAAGTGTTGCATTTTGATTCAAGTGGATCACCGACGAGATAAGTGTAACGCAACACTTTTTGTTAATCACATAAATAGTACTCTTTCATTTCAGAACCTGGATTTTTCCCCTGATGAGGCTAATATCCACATCATGATGAAATCAATAGAACAGGGGACAAACGTTTAGGGTTCTACATTATGACATTTTATTGATATCATGGAACAACTCCTTCATGTATTTTCTGATGTCTAATCAGAGATCTTTTACCAGAGTATCTCTTCCCACATTGATCACAGCTATATGATTTCTCTCCTGTGTGTGTTCTCTGGTGTGCAGTCAGCTGGCTAGATGAAACAAAACTCTTCCCACATTGATCACAGCTATAACATTTCTCTCCTGTGTGTGTTCTCTGGTGTAAAGTCAGCTGGCTAGATGAAACAAAACTCTTCCCACATTGATCACAGCTATAAGGTTTCTCTCCCGTGTGAATTCTTTGGTGTGTTTTCAGGCTGCTTGGAACATTAAAACTCTTCCCACAGTCAGTGCAGCTATAAGGTTTCTCTCCCGTGTGAATTCTTTGGTGTCTTTTCAGGCTGCTTAGATCAGTAAATCTCTTCCCACATTGATCACAGCTATAAGGTTTCTCTCCTGTATGGATTCTCTGATGTCTTTTGAGGTCTGCTGAAGATGTGAATCTCTTCCCACAGTCAGAGCAGTGGTGAGGTTTCTTCCCTGTGCGTTTCCGCTTCTGTTTATTGAGATGTTCTGATGTGGAAAAACTCTCCTCTGCCTCTTCAGCTTCATGATGTTGTTGAGGCTCCCCAGAGGATCCACGATCATCATGTCTCTCTCCTGTGTGAACAACAAAAAGAAAGTCAGACAGAATTTTTTTTTCTTCACCTTAGTAGTAAAGTGGATGATTTTAGGCTAGAAATACGTTTTTAAAGTTGCTGAAATCCCAAGCAGTGTGCCAGACGACTTTGATCACCAATATAGGCCCCACTCTGTGTTTGCTAAAATTTCGCCACGAGGGCCGATGCACACACAATTTGGTTGCAGAAACTCTTCCCTGCTAATAAGAAAACCACTAGTTATGGATGTAGCATATCTGGTAATGAGGAAACCACTAGTTATGGATGTAGTATATCTGCTAATGAGGAAACCACTAGTTATGGACGTAGTATATCTGGTAATGAGGAAACCACTAGTTATGGATGTAGTATATATGGTAATGAGGAAACCACTAGTTATGGATGTAGTATATCTGCTAATGAGGAAACCACTAGTTATGGACGTAGTATATCTGGTAATGAGGAAACCACTAGTTATGGATGTAGTATATATGGTAATGAGGAAACCACTAGTTATGGATGTAGTATATCTGGTAATGAGGAAACCACTAGTTATGGATGTAGTATATATGGTAATGAGGAAACCACTAGTTATGGATGTAGTATATCTGGTAATGAGGAAACCACTAGTTATGGATGTAGTATATCTGGTAATGAGGAAACCACTAGTTATGGATGTAGTATATCTGGTAATGAGGAAACCACTAGTTATGGATGTAGTATATCTGCTAATGAGGAAACCACTAGTTATGGATGTAGTATATATGGTAATGAGGAAACCACTAGTTATGGATGTAGTATATCTGGTAATGAGGAAACCACTAGTTATGGATGTAGTATATATGGTAATGAGGAAACCACTAGTTATGGATGTAGTATATCTGGTAATGAGGAAACCACTAGTTATGGATGTAGTATATCTGGTAATGAGGAAACCACTAGTTATGGATGTAGTATATCTGGTAATGAGGAAACCACTAGTTATGGATGTAGTATATCTGGTAATGAGGAAACCACTAGTTATGGATGTAGTATATCTGGTAATGAGGAAACCACTAGTTATGGATGTAGTATATCTGGTAATGAGGAAACCACTAGTTATGTATGTAGTATATCTGGTAATGAGGAAACCACTAGTTATGTATAATGTGAATATTACCACACATTATCAGATCAAGATCAGGAGAGCTACTGAAGGAAACTCACATTAAGCTCTGTGTCTATTCACTAATTCACCACCGTGGGGAAAACTGATGGATGGGGCTGGAGAAATGTAACTACTTTCAAATTCATAGACAGACCTATGGATGCAAGGACTGACCATCCATGATATCAACATTATAGGTTCAACCATGTTGAGGCTATACAGTGTTGGTTTACATTGGTAAACCTGGTAAATCTAGACTGTTGAATGGTCCCAGATGGTGAACAATTTATTTAGTAATAACCTGGTAAATCTAGACTGTTGAATGGTCCCAGATGGTGAACAGTTTATTTAGTAATAACCTGGTAAATCTAGACTGTTGAATGGTCCCAGATGGTGAACAGTTTATTTAGTAATAACCTGGTAAATCTAGACTGTTGAATGGTCCCAGATGGTGAACAGTTTATTTAGTAATAACCTGGTAAATCTAGACTGTTGAATGGTTCCAGATGGTGAACAGTTTATTTAGTAATAACCTGGTAAATCTAGACTGTTGAATGGTCCCAGATGGTGAACAGTTTATTTAGAAGTAATAACCTGGTAAATCTAGACTGCTGAATGGTCCCAGATGGTGAACAGTTTATTTAGTAATAACCTGGTAAATCTAGACGGTTGAATGGTCCCAGATGGTGAATATCAGTTGTTTTCCCCCACGGTGATCATTCTACTTGTTTATGACTTGACTCTGAGTCATCAGGTTGCCATGGGTTACATGGGGTGTTTTGGTTTCACTCTGGGTTGAGTAGACAAACAGAAAGGGGACAAAGTCTTTCCTATTTGATAATACTGACGATGGGTGACTTCCTGTCGTCTTTGTGCAACCAGAAATCACATCTGGCATTAAGGTTTCAAAGCTGACGTTTGGCAACTCAAACATTCAGCTCCCTCCACAGATTTTCTATGGGATTAAGGTCTGGAGACTCCAGGACCTTAATGTGCTTCTTCTTGAGCCACTCCTTTGTTGCCTTGGCCGTGTGTTTTGGGTCATTGTCATGCTGGAATATCCATCTAAGATCCATTTTCAATGCCCTGGCTGAGGGAAGGAGGTTCTCACCCAAGATTTGACGGTACATGGCCCCGTCCATCGTCCCTTTGATGCGGTAAAGATGTCCTGCCCCCTTAGCAGAAAACACCCACAAAGCATAATGTTTCCACCTCCATGTTTGACGGTGGGGATGGTGTTCTTGGGGTCATAGGCAGCATTCCTCCTCCTCCAAACACGGCGAGTTGTGTTGATGCCATAGAGCTCCATTTTGGTCTCAACTGACCACAACACTTTCACCCAGCTGTCCTCTGAATCATTCAGATGTTCATTGGCAAACTTCAGATGGGCATGTATATGTGCTTTCTTGAGCAGGGGGACCTTTGCGTGCGCTGCAGGATTTCAGTGTGTTACCAATTGTTTTCTTGGTGACTATGGTCCCAGCTGCCTTGAGATCATTGACAAGATCCTCCCGTGTAGTTCTGGGCTGATTCCTCACCTTTCTCATGATCATTGCAACTCCACGAGGTGAGATCTTGCATGGAGCCCCAGGCCGAGGGAGATTGACAGTTCTTTTGTGTTTCTTCCATTTGCGAATAATCGCACCAACTGTTGTCACCTTCTCACCAAGCTGCTTAGCGATGGTCTTGTAGCCCATTCCAGCCTTGTGTAGGTCCACAATCTTGTCCCTGATATCCTTGGAGAGCTATTTGGTCTTGGCCATGGTGGAGAGTTTGGAATCTGATTGATTGATTGCTTCTGTGGACAGGTGTCTTTTATACAGGTAACAAACTGAGATTAGGAGCACTCCCTTTAAGTGTGTGCTCCTAATCTCAGCTCGTTACCTGTATAAAAGACACCTGGGAGCCAGAAATCTTTCTGATTGTGAGGGGGTCAAATACTTATTTCCCTCATTAAAATCAATTTATAAAATTTTTGACATGCGTTTTTCTGGATTTTTTTGTTGTTGTTCTGTCTCTCACTGTTCAAATAAACCTACCATTACAATTATAGACGGATCATTTCTTTGTCAGTGGGCAAATGTACTAAATCAGCAGGGGATCAAATGCATTTTTCCCTCACTGTACATTTCTCCAGCCCCCATCCCTCAGCTGTTTACCAAACCATGTCTCATGGCTGACATTTTGTTGCTATTTAAATCCAAGGTTTTCCCTTTAAAAAAAGCCACAATCAACCAATCTTGGTTGTGGTAATAAGATGATGGATGGGGCTGGAGAAATGTAACTACTCTCAAATTCATAGACAGACCGATGGATGCAAGGACTGACCATCCATGATATCAACATTATAGTTTTAACCATGTTGAGGCGAAACAGTGTTGGTTTACATTGTTTCTAAACATTGGAGTAAAACAAGTTTATTTGGGGTTCTGATGGGGTACAACAGTTGAACTAAGCTCATGAGGCATGTGTTATGTTCTTGAAGAATCAATGGCTATACATAAATAATTTACAAATACAGTGTTGGTTCACATTGTTTCTATAAATATATACAGTGCAATTGGAAAGTATTCAGACCCACTTTTTCCACATTTTGCTACGTTACATCCTTATTCTAAAATGGATGAAATTAAATGTTTTCCTCATTAATCTACACACAATACACTCTAATGATAACATGAAAAACTTTTTTTTTGCACATTTATTAAAATAAAAAAACATGAATACCTTATTTACATAAGTATTTAGACCCTAAATTGAGATCAGGTGCATCCTGTTTCCTGACTCTCAGACCATGAGAAACAAGATTCTCTGGTCTGTTGAAACCTAGATTAAACTCTTTGGCCTGAATGACAAGCATCACGTCTGGCAAACAACCTGGCACCATCCCTATGGCGGCAGGAACTGGAGGACTAGTCAGGCTTGAGGGAACTAGTCAGCATTGAGGGTAAGATGAACAGAGCAAGTACAGAGTACAGAGAGGTCCTTGATGAAAATCTTCTCCAGAGCGCTCAGAACCTCAGACTGGGGTGAAGGTTCACCTTCCAACAGGACAAAGACTCTAAGCACACAGCCAAGACAACGCAGGAGTGGCTCTGGGACAAGACTCTGAATACTTTTTTTCTATGCAGAGAACAATGGGAGACAGTCCCCAAAGTGTGCCAAGCTTGTAGTGTCATACCCAAGAAGCCTTAAGGCTGTAATTGCTGCCATAAAAGTACTGAGGAAAGGGTCTGAGAATACTTATTAAATCTGATTTTAGTTGTTGTTTTTTGCAAAATTGCAAAACTGTCTAGAAATCTGTTTTTGTTTTGTCATTGTGTGTAGATTGATGTTTGAAAATATCTATATATTTAAACCGTTTAAAAATAAGGCTGTAACATAATGAGGGAAAAGCCAATGGGTCTGATTTAAACGTCCACATATGGATGAGGCAGTTGTAGATTTACTCATTTATAGCCACACATCAGTTCAACAACTGCAGAGTTTGTGCCTCTGTATTTAAGACAGTACTTACTAGTGTTAATTAGGGCCCGGTTTCCCAAAACCATTTTATGACTAAGTTCATCGTTACCATCTGACGCCTTAAGATGCGTTTGGGAAACCGGGCCCAGATATCCAGTTTCCTCCTCTTCTTCCTCCTCCTTTTTGGATGTGACAGTCACCTCCTCCTCCTCCTCTTTCACTCCATAAACTGCATCCTCCTCTTTCTCTTCCTCCTCTTCTTTTACTGTAACATCCTCCTCCTCTTTCACTCTGAACGCGTCTTCCTCTTCTTTAACTGAAAGGTCTTTCTCTTCCTCTTTCACGGTAACAGCCTCCTCTTTTTTCTCCTCTTTTACGACAACGTTCAGCCACAGACCCTCTTTCTCCGTCCAGCTGACCTCCTCTCCTCTTGCAGGAGGAGAGTAGCTTAGTGAACTCATGGTCGTGGATGTTAGCTAACTAGCTAGGCTAATGAATGAGCAGCAATCTAAATTGCCATGAGCAGACCAATAACATCGTAAATATTAAATTAAATCGGATAACTAACTAGACGAAAGAAGTGGGTTTAAAACACAGTGGCTAATAAACACTAAAGCGTCTAAAGATTTTTATTGGTGCGTCTCTGTTGTCTAGCAAGCTACCGAGGTGTCTGACTAACTGTTGCTGCTGTTGAAAGAAGCGTTCCGTCCACTAGATTATACGTCACACCAACAGCATCGCCTTAAAGTATCAGATCGCCATCTGCTGACTGGAGTGGGTAACGCAGTTGAGTAAAATGTAGAGTTTATATTCAGACCAAAAGTTTTTTTTTTAAAGTTAATCGGTAGGAAGCATGAGTTTTTACCCACCAATGTAACAACACAGTGTGGTTAAACACTTAGTAACGTAGAAGCAATCACAATTACCTATATGTGCAAACTGTTATGTTTTCTCGTTATTACTGTAACGACCCTGGATTTATAAGCGTGGATATCGACTCTGCCGCGTTTGCGGCACAGTTGATAGCGCGCTCGGGCTAGAAGGTTGAGGGTTCGAGACCTGCATCCTGTTGTTTCATTACACTACATATTTATTAACTTCCGATATCTTCTAAACTACATACAAGGCACTATTTCTCAACGTCATATTGATCTACTATATATAAACAGTAACATTGATTTACTCTGATTTACACCGAGTTTGTATGCTAACTTTTTACATGCTGACAAACCCGAAGCGTTTGTCACGAGCATGTTAATTATGTCCATCCAGATTCGATCAGCAGTTTGAAATATCAAAACGAACCAACTATATTAATTGTGGGACTGTTCGAAAAACAAACATTCATTGCAATTTAGACAGGTCAATTGTCCTGGGATATAAACACGGAGTTGTGAATTTCAGGTAAAATAACAATGTCCTCTACTCTGACACTTAATCCACAGATATAACGGTAAACCGAGTTTGTTTCTAGTTATCCTACTTCAGGCTTCTTCTTGTGAGTCAAATACTAAATGTTCAGTGATTGTTAGGTGGTTTACATAATTAACTTTCCTTACTAACCTTCTAAAAGTTGACGCGCCAAAATCTTACCAAACCATTCATTATTCTACTAACTATGCTCACCAATGTAGCTGACCGATGTAGAGAGAGACAAGTGCAGAATGTTTTTTTGTGATGTTGGTAATACAGTTGAAACATTTATACGTAATTGGTGCCTGGTCACATGTCAACCTCTTTACTGTGTTGCCACCATGCTCGATACCAGTGTAACAGTATAACTTTAGACCGTCCCCTCGCCCATACCCGGGCGCCGAACCAGGGACCCTCTGCACACATCAACAACAGTCTCCCACGAAGCATTGTTACGTCAGCGATCAAAACGCTATTTAGCGCGCACCACCGCTAACAAGCTAGCCGTTTCACGTCTGTTACACATGCACTTAGGAGTCATTAAGACAAGTGCCTTAGCAGAATGTTTTTTGTGATGGGGTTTAAACATTTGAGGCTTTTATAAGTAAATAATACAAAATAAATTGCAGTTGAAGTCGGAAGTTTACATGCACTTAGGTTGGAGTCATTAAAACTAATTTTTCAACCACTCCACACATTTCTTGCTAACAAACTATAGTTTTTGGCAAGTCAGTTAGGACATCTACTTTGTGCATGACACGTAATTTTTCCAACAATTCTTTACAGACAGATCATTTCACTTGTAATTCCCTGTATCACAATTACAGTGGGTCAGAAGTGTACATACACTATGTTGACTGTGCATTTAAACAGCTTGGAAAATTCCAGAAAATTATGTCATATTTTAGAAGCATCTGATAGGCTAATTGACATAATTTGAGTCAATTGGAGGTGTACCTGTGGATGTATTTCGAGGCCTACCTTCAAATTCAGTGCTTCTTTGCTTGACATCATGGGAAAATCAAAAGAAATCAGCCAAGACCTCAGAAAAAAGATTGTAGACCTCCACAAGTCTGGTTCATCCTTGGGAACAATTTCCAAACGCCTGAAGGTACCGCGTTCATCTGTACAAACAATAGTCTGCAAGTATAAACACCATGGGACCACGCAGCTGTCATACCGCTCAGGAAGGAGACGCGTTCTGTCTCCCAGAGATGAACGTACTTTGGTGCGAAAAGTGCAAATCATTCCCAGAACAACAGCAAAAGACCTAGTGAAGATGCTGGAGGAAACAGGTATAACAGAATCTATATCCACAGTAAAACAAGTCCTATATCAACATAACCTGAAAGGCCGCTCAACAAGGAAGAAGCCACTGCTCCAAAACCGCCATAAAAAAAGCCAGACTATGGTTTGCAACTGCACATGGGGACACAGATTGTACTTTTTGGAGAAATGTCCTCTGGTCTGATGAAACAAAAATAGAACTGTTTGGTCATAATGACCACCGTTATGTTTGGAGGAAAAAGGGGGAGGCTTGCAAGCCGAAGAACACCATCCCAACCGTGAAGCACGGGGGTGGCAGCATCATGTTGTGGGGGTGCTTTGCTGCAGGAGGACTGGTGCACTTCATAAAATAGATGGCATTGCAAGGAAGGAAAATTATGTGGATATATTGAAGCAACATCTCAAGACATCAGTCAGGAAGTTAAAGCTTGGTCACAAATGGGTCTTCCAAATGGACAATGACCCCAAGCATACTTCCAAAGTTATTGCAAAATGGCTTAAGACAACAAAGTCAAGGTGTTGGAGTGGCCATCACAAGGCCCTGAACTCAATCCTATAGAAATTTTGTCGGCAGAACTGAAAAAGCGTGTGCGAGCATGGAGGCCTACAAACCTGACTCAGTTACACCAGCTCTGTCAGGAAGAATGGGCCAAAATTCACCCAACTTATTGTGGGAAGCTTGTGGAACGCTACCCGAAACATTTGACCCAAGTTAAACAATTTAAAGGCAATGCTACCAAATACAAATTGAGTGTATGTAAACTTCTGATCCACTGGGAGTGTGATGAAATAAATAAAAGCTGAAATAAATCATTCTCTCTACTATTATTTTGACATTTCACATTCTTAAAATACAGTGGTGATCCCTAACTGACATGAGACAGGGATTTTTTACTCTGATTAAATGTCAGGAAATGTGAAAAAAACTGAGTTTAAATGTACTTGGCTAAGGTGTATGAAAACGTCTGACTTCAACTGTATATTCTTCAAGAATCAATGACTATTAGGGCCGAGAATCAATGACTATTAGGGCCGACCCCAATTAGTCGACTCGTCAATTGTTTGGTCAATAGGCTGTTGGTCGACCCAATATGTTTTTAGTCAAACAGTGGCACATTTTTACAGTATTCAGACCCCTGGTGGACTTTTCCCACATTTTGTTACTTTACAGCCATATTGTAAAATTGATTCAATTGTTTTTTCCCCTCCTCATGTATCTACACACAATACCCCACAATGACAAAGGAAAAACTGTTTTTTAGATTAATGAATAAAAGTTGTAGAAACATCTCAAGGATGATCAATGGAAACAAGATGCACCTGAGCTCCATTTCAGGTCTCTTAGAAAAGGGTCTGAATACTTATGTAAATAAGTTTTTTCTGTTTTTTATTTTTAATACATTTGCAAACATTTCTAGAACATGTTTTCACTTTGTCACTCTGGGGTATTGTGATGTCATTATGGGGTATTGTGATGTCATTATGGGGTATTGTGATGTCATTATGGGATATTGTGATGTTATTATGGGGTATTGCGTGTAGATTGATGAGGAAAACGTTTTATTAAATCAAATATAGAATAAGGCTGTAACGTAACAAAATATGGAAACTGTCAAGGGGTCTGAATACTTTCCGAATGCACTGCAGGTCTCTCCATTGATGGGAGATGGACATTTAAACTGATCAACGCTCTCTTTATATAACTGACTTGTTGACTGATTTATCCATTCATCCTTCCATCCTGAAAGGAATTTTATAATATCTGTACATTATAGGAACACCTGTAATTACAAAGCACAATGATGAATGTTTTGCTTTAGCTTTGAGATGAAGAATCAGTGGTAGACACCTTGTAAGTGCATGAAGAGGTCAACTGTACAAAAGTCAGAGGTCTGTGTGTTGGAACTATACTTTCAGTTCCTGTTCATACTATGTTCCAGTCTTACTTCTGCCTAGCACATGACAGCAATAAGAGGAAGAAGGATTGGGAAACTAACCTCAAATAACAATAAACTGAACTCCGCCAAGCAGAAACATCTTTGTATTAGCAACTATTAATTATGAGCTTATATGGTATTAAAGTTAAGGGACATCAGCCTGGGCGGGGTGATCCTCAGTAGGGGATACAAAGGGAAAACACCATCTTGTGAACTGAGTGTGGTACCAGTACAGAGTCAATGTGGAGGCTATATACAGGGGGTAGCAGTACAGAGTCAATGTGGAGGCTATATACAGGGGGTACCAGTACAGAGTCAATGTGGAGGCTATATACAGGGGGTACAGAGTCAATGTGGAGGCTATATACAGGGGGTACCAGTACAGAGTCAATGTGGAGGCTATATACTGGGGGTACAGAGTCAATGTGGAGGCTATATACAGGGGGTACCAGTACAGAGTCAATGTGGAGGCTATATACAGGGTATTACAGTACAGAGTCAATGTGGAGGCTATATACAGGGGGTTCCAGTACAGAGTCAATGTGGAGGCTATATACAGGGGGTACCAGTACAGGGTCAATGTGGAGGCTATATACAGGGGGTACCAGTACAGAGTCAATGTGGAGGCTATATACAGGGGGTACCAGTACAGAGTCAATGTGGAGGCTATATACAGGGGGTACCAGTACAGAGTCAATGTAGAGGCTATATACAGGGGGTACCAGTACAGAGTCAATGTGGAGGCTATATACAGGGGGTTCCGGTACAGAGTCAATGTGGAGGCTATATACAGGGGGTACCAGTACAGAGTCAATGTGGAGGCTATATACAGGGGGTTCCGGTACAGAGTCAATGTGGAGACTATATACAGGGGGTACCGGTACAGAGTCAATGTGGAGGCTATATACAGGGGGTACCGGTACAGAGTCAATGTGGAGGCTATATACAGGGGGTACCAGTACAGAGTTAATGTGGAGGCTATATACACGGGGTACCGGTACAGAGTCAATGTGGAGGCTATATACAGGGGGTACCGGGACAGAGTCAATGTGGAGGCTATATACAGGGGGTACCGGTACAGAGTCAATGTGGAGGCTATATACAGGGTATTACGATACAGAGTCAATGTGGAGGCTATATACAGGGTATTACGGTACAGAGTCAATGTGGAGACTATATACAGGGTGTACAATCCTTATTAAACAAACTAACCTCTGATCAAAGCAGTTTCCTGTATGAACATAGGGCAGAATTCCCTAACAATCCCTCTTCAGCCTCCTTCTTAATGGAAAAGTAATCTAAAACAAATAACTGAAAGTAATCAGATTACATTAGTGAGTTAACAATCCCTCTTAAAGGGAAAGTAATCTAAAAGGTATATACAAAAAATAACTAAAAGTAATCCGATTACATTAGTTCGTTTGGGGAATCCAACAGTTATGTTACTGATGCCACTTTTAGACAGGTAACTAGTAACTAACAGATTACATTTAGAAAGTAACCTATCCAACCCTGGATACAGTATAAAGGTCTCTCCATGGGTGGGAGATGGACATTTAAGATGATCAACACCCTCTTTATATTACTGACTTGTTGACTGATTGATCCATTCATCCTTCCAACCCTCCTCAGCCTTCCTCTCCTCTGAAGACCCAGTAAGGGTGGAGCTCAGTCAGAGAGCTGTTGAGGGACTGGTTAGGAAGAACACTTCTATAGCCAGAGAGGTGAGAGGTCACACATGGTTTAGATGGTAAATATTTATGTCCCCTTGGGAATTCAGATATGCAACTGTTGGTCACAGATACTCTGGCAATTCCGAACACAATGCCCATCCTGGCAGATCTAAACCTAATGCAGCACATCGTGACTTTTGTGCATTCAGACCTAATGCAACTTGGAGTGATCAGATGACAGAAGTCACATTTAGGTGCCAGGTGTAACTGAGGCCGTAGATACTCCATATCCATTACTTAGAGTGTTTTATATAATATTATTAAATGTGTTTATTTCTGTGTTGCAGGGGCAGTCAAGAAATGGAACGGCAAGGACACAGAACATGACATAAGCAGAGCTGTGGGAGACCACCTCAAGCCCCTGGTAGAGCCGGGGGTGGTGTTCACCTCTCCACCACGCCTTCAGCGGGCTGGAAAAGTGGGATTGATCTGTTTGATCCATTTGTTTGTTTCAGTTTTCAGTAGTTTGATCGTTTGATGTATTGTTGATTTATACATTTTTCATATTCAACAAAAAATGCACTGGATTGGTTAAAGTCGGAAATTGGGTTAATTTGTTTTGTAATATATTCAAATCAAATCAAGCTTTATTTATACAGCACATTTCAGAAATGGAATACAACACAATGGGCTTCAGAGGGAAAAAAATGAATAAAAACGATAAACAATAAAAATATAAATATTTCCAACACAACAAACAGGAAAAAGAATAACAATAAAAACTGAAATACTAATGATAATTCTAAGGAAAAGGCATTGATTAAAATAGTAAGAATAGGATGTAACATCCAACCAGAAATATAAGCTAGTTTTACTACAATGTTAGTAAACAATATAATTGTACCAATAAAAACTCAGTTATTAATCATAATTATTTACGCAACTAAGTGTTACAAAAATGCTACTATTATGAAATATAAAAACCAAATGTTCACCCCTTTGTTAATATGTATTGGCAATACTTCACTTAATGGTGAGGTATGGAATAATAAAACATGTATATTTTGTCAGGCTGAATGTTTGAAATATGAGGTGATTTGAGTCATGCTTCTTCAGTAGTGGAATAAAAACAATTAGCACTTGAATGTTGTCAAGAAATACTGGAGTGATGTCAGATTGTTAATAAAAATTGATTATAAACTAATTTATTATACTTCGTCCATGTGTATAGGCTGCAAGTACGTTGAAATTACGATGTTTTCGAGTCATTGAAAAAAAAAGAAATATTTTCAACTACAACGTAGTTTTCTTTTCATAACGCAACACTTTTTGGTAAACTCTTTCATTTCAATCCACAGCTGAAATCAATAGAACAGGACAAACATTTAGGGGGTTCTTCACTATGACATCATTATCCTACTCCTATTGCATTGTGACATTTTTTAAAAATTGATATAACGTATCTCTTGTCACATTGAGCACAGCTATGGTGTTTCTCTCCTGTGTGTGTTCTCTGGTGTAGTTTTAAAAAGTCCTGATTAAACAAAACTCTTCCCACAGTCAGAGCTAGTGTTAAAGTTTATTTCCCGTGTTTTCTCTGGTGCAAAGTCAGCTCTCTAGATTCAGTAAAACTCTTCTCACATTGAACAACTCCTTCATGTATGAATTGTCTGATGTTTAACCAGAGATCTTTTATCAGAGTATCTCTTGTCACATTGATCACAGCTATGAGGTTTCTCTCCTGTGTGTGTTCTCTGGTGTGATTTTAAAAGTCCTGAGGAAACAAAACTCTTCCCACAGTCAGAGCATTGGTAAGGTTTCTCTCCTGTGTGTATTCTCTTGTGTACTATCAGGCTGCTTAAGTGCCTAAAACTCCTCCCACATAGATGACAGCTATAAGGTTTCTGTCCTGTGTGTGTTCTCTGGTGTGATTTTAAATGTCCTGACAAAACAAAACACTTCCCACAATCAGAGCAACTATATGGTTTTTCTCTTCTATGGATTCTCTGGTGTATTTTTAGGGTTGCTAAAGAGGTGCAACTCTTCCCACAATTAGAGCAGCAGTGAGGTTTCTCTCCAATATGTTTTTTCTGGTGTACTTTTAGTGAATCTGATCTTGAGTAAGTCTTCCCACAGTCAGAGCAGTGGTGAGACTTCTTCCCTGTGTGAATTCTCTGGTGTGCCTTCAGTGAATCTGATCTTGAGTAACTCTTCCCACAGACAGAGCAGCGGTGAGATTTCTTCCCTGTGGGTTTCCGCTGGTGTTTCTTGAGGTGTTCTGATGTGGAGAGACTCTTCTCTGCCTCGTCAGCTTCATGATGTTGTTGAGGCTCCCCAGAGGATCCACGATTGTCATGTCTCTCTCCTGTGTGAACAACAAAGTCAGACAGAAGGTTAAAGGCCCACAAGAGCAGAAATCCACTGTTTATTTGAGCTAAAAGGTGATCCCCATGATGTCGTACAACAATTTACGTCTGTAATGAATGTTTAAATACTTTTACAAACTTATTGGACAATTATCTTAAAAAGACAGTCAAGTGAGCAACAATAGACTTATTTTTCACCAAATTGTCTAAATGGATTCTCTGAACATTATATCACCAGGTTTCCCCATTTGGCAAACCATTAACAGTATTTATCTCACCAGGTTCCCCCATTAGGCAAACCATTAACAGTATTTATCTCACCAGGTTTCCCCATTAGGCAAACCATTAACAGTATTTATCTCACCAAGTTCACCCAAACCATTAACAGTATTTTTGATACCAGTACTGTACTCAGGACAACACTGGTATTGAAAGATGTAACAACACTTTGCATGTAAATCCAATGGATAAATCCAATGGATCTTTGAAATCTCCACGGTAACAGAGAGCAGGATGTGCCATTTGACAGAGAAGCCTTGAGTCACAGAATGGACTCTCTTTCTAGTGAATGTCCCAGCCCCCTCATCATCACCAATCACAGAATGGACTCTCTTTCTAGTGAATGTCCCAGCCCCCTCATCATCACCAATCACAGAATGGACTCTCTTTCTAGTGAATGTCCCAGCCCCCTCATCATCACCACTCATTGCTATGCTACATTCTGTATTTTCTCCATGTCTAAACAGCTTTGTGAAATCACATTTTATTTATATTTCCAGATCACATAAGAGTTTGTTATTAAAGCACATGAAACTTCACATGTTCAAGGAGGAATTTCTGCCAAAAAAAGAGACATTTTGAAAGAAATATATAGTTTTTTTTTTATGTTCAAATGCCTCTCCTGTGAAGTAGTGGCTTGCGACATACACCCAGCTTTCTGTAATGGATCTCACACCTGACCGACCGGCTCGATTCTGTCTTATGTAGAGACATTAAGAATGGTGTTTTTAACATTGGATAAAAGTAGAGACTCGGCGCTAGAAAACGCAAGGCTGTAATCGCTGCCAAATGTGCTTCAAAACAAAGTATTGAGTAAAGGGTCTGAATACTGTTAATGTGATGTATCAGATATTGTTTAGGGTATTTTATGGAGATTGATACGGGGGAAAAATAGATTTAATCCATTTTAGAATACGGCTGTAACGTAAGAAAATGTGTATAGTCGACTGAATGGGGTCAGTTATAGAAAGACCCATTTACTATATAACCGTTGATTCTTGAAGAGAATAGAACTTATAAATGCCTCAAATGTTTCAACTGTATTACCCCCATCAGAAACCAAAACATAAGCTCCTATAACACCACTGTTTGTAAACTAACACTGTATAGCCTCATTATGACATCATGGATGAATTCTAGAATATACTATATAGCCTAGAAACCTGGTTAAACTATCATTAGGACATCATGGATGAATTCTAGAATATACTATACAGCCTAGAAACCTGGTTAAACTATCATTATGACATCATGGATAGCCAGTCCTTGTATTCATTGTGTAGTGAATTCAGGGTGAGGCCCTGAGCTGAACTCAAACCTGGGTCCAGCGACTGTCAAGTCAACACCTTTTAACTGTTAAGCCAAGATGTCTGAACTTCTTGACGAGGTCGCTAGGTGTTGGGTTATGGTTTCTACAATATCGTTCTCTATGAATGTGAGAGTGGTTACACTTCTCCAGCCCCCCATCCCTCAGCTGTTTACCAAACCAAGTCTCTGGGCTGACATTTTTTTCTATTTAAAACCTGTCCCTCTAAAAAAGCCACATCCATCAATCTGCAGTTGAAACAATAACAAAGTTGTCATTCCGCCATTGTTTAGGTAATAAGATGATGGATGGGACTGGAGAAATGTAACTACTCTCAAATTCATAGACAGACCTATGGATGCAAGGACTGACCATCCATGATATCAACATTATAGTTTTAACCATGTTGAGGTTATACAGTGTTGGTTTACATTGTTTCTAAACATTGGAGAAAAAAAAGCTTATTTGGGGATCTGATGGTGTACAACAGTTGAACTAAGCTCATGAGGCATGTGTTATATTCTTCATGAATCAATGGCTATAAATAAATAATTTAAAAGTCCAAATATGGATGTAGAAACTACAGATTTCCCGTTTAACACCACACATCAGTTCAACAACTGCAGAGTTTGTGCCTCTGTTTTTAAGACAGTACTTACTAGTGTTAATCACGGCCCGGTTTCTCAAAACCATTTCACGGCTAACTTCATTGTTAGAACCACTGGATGCATTAAGATGGCTTTGGGAAACCGGGCCCAGATATCCAGTTTCCTCCTCTTCTTCCTCCTCCTTTTTCGATGTGACAGTCATCTCCTCCTCCTCCTCTTTCACTCTGAACGCGTCTTCCTCTTCTTTCACTGAAACGCATTTCTCTTCTTCTTTCACAGTACCAGACTCACCCTCTACTTGTTTTTCTATTGTAACATCCCCCTCTTCATCCTCCCTTTTCACTCTGAACGAGTCTTCCTCTTCTTTCACTGAAACAGCCTCACCCTCTACTTGTTTTTCTAGTGTAACAGCCTCCTCTTTCACCAGAGCTTCTTTCTCCGTCCAGGAGACCTCCTCTTCTTTAACGGGAGGAGAGTAGCTTAGTGAACTCATAGTCGGAGATGTTAGCTAGCTAGGCTAATGCTAACTTAACTTAATAAAACTTAACTAGATGACCAATAACAACACCGTAAATATGAAATTAAATCGGATAACTTAGTAGACGACAGAAGTGGGTTTAAAACGCAGTGGCTCTACGGAAGCGTCTAAAGAGCTTTATTGGTTCGTCTATTTTGTCTAGCAAGCTACCGAGGTGTCTGACTAACTGTTGCTGCTGTTGAAAGAAGCGTTCCGTCCACTACATTATACGTCACACCAGCAGCATCGCCTTAAAGTCTCAGACCGCCATCTGCTGACTGGAGTGGGTAACGCAGTTGAGAAAAATGTATATTTTATTTTCAGACAACAAGTTATTAAACGGTAGGAAGCATGAGTTTTTACTCACCAATGTAACAACACATTGTGGTTAAAGACTTAGTAACTTAGTTGTAGTCACGATCTGGTTACCTATAATATATATAATAATATAATATGTAGGTCTTATACTAGCTCGGTGGCTAACGTCAGCAACACATCATGCTCTTCACCGACTGTGTGTCCAAAGATTTGTGTAACTAACCCAGATAGACCAGAGCCTGTCGTTTCCAAATTAATCCTAGTGGGCAGAGCCAAGGACGAGCAAGAGAGATCCTATTGGCGCATTCTAGTATTTATTTGCATATTTCCTTTAGGGAACGCCTACTCTGTGAAGTTTACCGGTGTGAAATAACTCAATACTCCCTTGCACTCCTTCTAAACAATGCAAGTACTTTGAACCTTTGGCAAAACGTCATGTCTTCAAAACGTAGTCCACTCTGTTAGTTTTTTTTCTTTTGGAAAAGTTTTATTGACACAATTCCTTTAAAAAAACAGCTCATACATTTTTTACATCATTTATACACATAAAAACGGCAACAAAGCATAAAACACAGCATTTGAAAGTTACATTTAAATTTGTTAAAAAGTACATGTTGTTAAAACCAATGAAAACAACCATGAATAAAAGTACTTTCCTTGTAAAAACATCAAATCTGTAAAAGCCATTTAAAATGTGTACTAATGATCTAACAAAGGTAAAACATTTTTAAGACATGAAAAACATGTCAAAAAGCCACTTTGTTAAAAGGCTGTCTTCAGTCCCTTGTACAGGAGCGGGGTGAGTCCTTATCAAGCTCACCTCATCCTGCTCTTCTGAATGGATCATCCTTCGGGGCCCAGAGGAGATCCCTCCCCTAGTTCTAGTTATGGAAACAGAAAACTGTATTGAGATCAAACGTTTCATCGATGGGAAAATCAGCAGAATGTCGGCCAGAATCCATCTTGCTCTATCTTCTACCACTGGGCTTCCTCTCATCACCACATTTGGTTGGGAATGAAAACCGTCAACCGGATGCCTCACATTTATACGTCAGGTGAAACATCTGGCTCATTGTTCTGTAGTTTTTATTATTAGGTGGTGGGCCGAAGCTAAAAAGAGTGAAGTTAATCGGTCCCAGTCGAGAGAGGATCCTGATTTTTTGTATAGCACAGTCAAATATTGTTATGATGACTATAACATTTGTTGGCACCTGCAATTCTTGCACATCTTCTCATAAAAAATAATATTTTAACACGGTCTGTCTGTCTGTCTGTCTGCTCAGGCAACCTTACCGAACTCCTAAACTTGGAACCAATCAGAGGTCCCGTACAGACCCCTGGTGATGTAGGCAGCCAATGGCCCGCTTTTATCTACGATGTAACTACAGCCTCTTGTGAAAACGTGATCTGCTGTCTGATGAAGAGAAACAGATATATCTAGCTCCCAAAGACTGAAATGAGATAAATATATGTTTTACAGTGCACTTGAAATATTAAAGTTGCAATAAGAATTATCTTGATATATAGCCTAGCTAGCTACTGTAAATATCAATTAGTGTTTCAATAGCTAGCTCTCATTCAGTGAATTACATTTTGAGTCATATTTAGATTTGTTTAACACTTTTTCGTTACTACATGATTCCATGTGTTATTTCATAGTTTTGATGTCTTCACTATTATTATTATTATTCTACAATGTAGAAAATAGTATAAATAAAGAAAAACCCTGGAATGAGTGCGTGTCCAAACTTTTGACTGGTACTATATAAAAATGTGATAAAGTATAAAACATTTTTAAAATATAAATTTGCAAAACGATCTACAAATCTGTTTTTGCTTTGTCATTATGGGGTATTGTGATGTCATTATGGGGTATTGTGATGTCATTATGGGTTATTGTGTGTAGATTGATGAGGATTTTAAAAAAACGTGTTTTAATACATTTTAGAGTAAGGCTGTAACATAACAAAAAGTGGAAAAAGTCAAGGGGTCTGAATACTTTCAGAAGGCACTGTCCAAAAAGTAGCACATATTAGAACGTATTCTCTAACGGTGCATCTCTGAGCTAAGGTTAACTCAATCATTTAATGCTAAGACATCAATATTAGCTCCTTGTTCCTCAGCCTTAATAATAGTTGCATAATGGTAAACCTGGACACTTGCATCTTATAGTACCCACTGGATTCTATTACGGGCCCTAAACCTAGACACTTGCATCTTATAGTATTCTGAGTGGTGACGATAGACTCACAACCTTGGCTATACCCACTGGATTCTATTACGGGCCCTAAACCTAGACACTTGCATCTTATAGTATTCTGAGTGGTGACGATAGACTCACAACCTTGGCTATACCCACTGGATTCTATTACGGGCCCTATAGCGTTCACATGGTAATGGAGTCAGATTGATGATTGTAGTTTATTATTATTCAACATCATTATTACACTGCAAAATGGAGACCCCTCATCCTCAGTCGATGGGGATTTCCACCAACCTTCATAACGGTTGGATCATTTCCACTAACCTACATAACGGTTGGATCATTTCCTCCAACCTACATAATGGTTGGATCATTTCCTCTAACCTACATAACGGTTGGATCATTTCCACTAACCTACATAACGGTTGGATCATTTCTACCAACCTACATAACGGTTGGATCATTTCCACTAACCTACATAATGGTTGGATCATTTCTACCAACCTACATAACGGTTGGATCATTTCCACTAACCTACATAATGGTTGGATCATTTCCACCAACCTACATAACGGTTGGATCATTTCCACTAACCTACATAACGGTTGGATCATTTCCACCAACCTACATAACGGTTGGATCATTTCCACCAACCTACATAACGGTTGGATCATTTCCAAACTAAATGGTGACTCAGCCAGTCGATGGGGATTTGTACACTGCTCAAAAAAATAAAGGGAACACTAAAATAAAACATCCTAGATCTGAATGAATGAAATATTCTTATTAAATACTTTTTTCTTTACATAGTTGAATGTGCTGACAACAAAATCACACAAAAATTATCAATGGAAATCAAATTTATCAACTCATGGAGGTCTGGATTTGGAGTGACACTCAAAATTAAAGTGGAAAACCACACTAGAGGCTGATCCAACTTTGATGTAATGTCCTTAAAACAAGTCAGAATGAGGCTCAGTAGTGTGTGTGGCCTCCGCGTGCCTGTATGACCTCCCTACAACTCCTGGGCATGCTCCTGATGAGGTGGCGGATGGTCTCCTGAGGGATCTTCTCCCAGACCTGGACTAAAGCATCCGCCAACTCCTGGACAGTCTGTGGTGCAACATGGCGTTGGTGGATGGAGCGAGACATGATGTCCCAGATGTGCTCAATTAGATTCAGGTCTGGGGAACGGGCGGGCCAGTCCATAGCATCAATGCCTTCCTCTTGCAGGAACTGCTGACACACTCCAGCCACATGAGGTCTAGCATTGTCTTGCATTAGGAGGAACCCAGCAGAGGGCGCCAATGGCGAATTTGCCAATCTTGGTGTTCTCTGGCAAATGCCAAACGTCCTGCACGGTGTTGGGCTGTAAGCACAACCCCCACCTGTGGACGTCGGGCCCTCATGCCACCCTCATAGAGTCTGTTTCTGACCGTTTGTGTAGACACATGCACATTTGTGGCCTGCTGGAGGTCATTTTGCAGGGCTCTGGCAGTGCTCCTCTTGCTCCTCCTTGCACAAAGGCGGAGGTAGCGGTCCTGCTGCTGGGTTGTTGCCCTCCTACGGCCTCCTCCACGTTTTCTGATGTACTGGCCTGTCTCCTGGTAGCGCCTCCATGCTATGGACACTACGCTGACAGACACAGCAAACCTTCTTGCCACAGCTCGCATTGATGTGCCATCCTGGATGAGCTGCACTACCTGAGCCACTTGTGTGGGTTGTAGACTCCGTCTCATGCTACCACTAGAGTGAAAGCACCGCCAGCATTCAAAAGTGACCAAAACATCAGCCAGGAAGCATAGGAACCGAGAAGTGGTCTGTGGTCACCACCTGCAGAACCACTCCTTTATTGGGGGTGTCTTGCTAATTGCCTATAATTTCCAACTGTTGTCTATTCCATTTGCACAACAGCATGTGAAATGTATTGTCAATCAGTGTTGCTTCCTAAGTGGACAGTTTGATTTCACAGAAGTGTGATTGACTTGGAGTTACATTGTGTTGTTTAAGTGTTCCCTTTATTTTTTGGAGCAGTGTATATTACACTACAATTTCTAAATTTTCAACAAAAATGTACTGGATTGGTTGAAAAGTGATACAATTTACAGTTTGCACTATTTTGACATAGTGTAAGATATACTGAATTGATACTATTTTTCATTTAAAAAAACATGTATTTTTTTTCAATTGAACCTTTATTGAACTAGGCAAGTCAGTTAAGAACAAATTATTATTTACAAAGACTGCCAACAACAGCCAAACCTGGATGACGCTGGGCCCATTGTGCGCCGCCCTATGGGACTCACTATCACGGCCTGTTGTGATACAGCCTAGATTCGAACCAGTGACGCCTCAAGCACATATTTTTTCGTTGGTTTTGCAAGAGTGTTGATTGGTCAGTCATTGGGTTCATTTGTTTTGATTGGTCAGTCATTGGGTTCATTTGTTTTGATTGGTCAGTCATTGGGTTAATCTGTTTTGATTGGTCAGTCATTGGGTTAATCTGTTTTGATTGGTCAGTCATTAGGTTAATCTGTTTTGATTGGTCAGTCATTGGGTTAATCTGTTTTGATTGGTCAGTCATTGGGTTCATTTGTTTTTGCAATAAGTTCAAATCAAATCAAGCTTTATTTATATAAACACATTTCAGAAATGTTGCTTCACAGGAAATAAACTAAAATAAAATTAATATTTACTACACAAGGAGGATAAAAAAACAAAATAATAACAAAAAAAATTAAAGACTAATGATCATTCTAAGGAAAAGCCATTGATTAAAATAGTAAGAATAGGATGTATTATCCAACCCAAAATATAAGCTTGTTTTACAACATTGTTAGTAAGCAATATAATTGTGCCGAAAAATTGTCAAATAATTCTGATGACTAAACGTAACATGAAATGTAAATATGTTGAAATATCAAACCGAACACACAGCCCTTTTAACCCTAGTATTTTAAACTTTCACTTAAAAAAATAAATACAAATAAAAAATAATATATATTTTTTAAATTAGACATCGGGCATAGTCCTAATTAAAATTAATTAATTTTTATTTTGTTGCTATTTTGGAGGAGCAGTTATAACCTGGTCAAATCAATAACCAACATGTAGAAACAGTTTGTGATACTGAAAAGTTAAACCTACAATGTACTATCTACACAAACATGTTCCACAGTAGTAATCATATCATCCTTTTAGACCCAAGCCTACCCCCAAGACTTTGAATTACTCCCCTCTGGGCGCAGGTATAGGGCCTCAGCAGGAAAAACAGAACGAGACAATCATTTATGCCAGGTGTGATATCCCTCCTTAATAGCTCGGGTGAATGTTCCCATTGACCCTGTAAGGCCAGCAGGCTAGTCTTTTCTTCTATAAAAAAAAAAAGTTTTAATTCTTATTTCTTACTATTATTATTGTTATAGGTGTGTAACTGTTATGAAAGTTGTATTGTCAATCTTGTTTTGTATTTAAACGCCACTTTAAATGTGTAAATCTCCCCACGGGGACAATAAAGTCAGTAAGTAAGTATATTAATTACGCTGTTGTTTTGACAACTGGCAATACATCTATTAGGGGGGAAATCAGGTTGTATGTGCTGTTGAAACTAACACAACTAAAAAAAACATGGAAATGGGAGATATCTTTTACCTCACTGGTTAGAGGACAACCTGCAGAAGACAGACAGTCAGCTACATTTTGGAGTGATGCATTTAAATGTAGAGGTCCCCAAAATGAAGAGAAATGCAACACTTATTCATCTTCACTCATATCGATATCACTTGGAAATAAATTGCACGAGAGGGGGGAGAAGAGGATGCACATCCTGTTAAAACTAATGCAGCAAAAACCACACGGAATCTGGGAATAATGTGTACATCACTGGTTAGAGGACAACTTGTAGAAAACAGCTAGCTACATTTTGAAGTGCTGCAGTCTCATTCAAATGGGGCGCCAAGTGTAACAACTGTTTTTCTTGTTAATCACTTTTTTGTTAATCAAATAAATAGTACTCATTGCTTCCCCTGATGAGGCCTGGATTCATCCCGAGGCTAATATCTATATCACGCTGAAATCAATAGAAAAGGGGGTCAAACGTTTACGATTCTACATTGTGACATCGTTATAATACTCCTACTACAATGTTAAAACATTCTACATTGTGACATCATTCAAATACTCCTACTACAATGTTAATAACATTCTACATTATGACATTTTATTGATATCATGAAACAACTTCATGTATGTATTTTCAAAATTTTACCAGCATATCTCTTTCCATATTGATCACAGCTATAAGAATTCTCTCCTGTGTGTGTTCTCTGGTGTGATATCAGGATGTTTGGCTAAAACTCTTCCCACATTGATTACAGCTATGAGGTTTCTCTCTTGTGTGTCCGCTGGTGAATAGTCAGATGGCTAGATGAAGTAAAACTTTTCACACATTGACCACAGCTATAAGGTTTCTCTCCTGTGTGAGATCTCCGGTGTATAGTCAGACTGCTAGATGTAACAAATTTCTTCTCACACTGATCACAGCTATAAGGTTTCTCTCCTGTGTGTGTTCTCTGATGTACCTTCAGGCAGCTTGAGTGAGTAAACCTTTTCCCACATTGATCACAGCTAAAAAGTTTCTCTCCAGTGTGAATTCTCTGGTGTAATTGTAATGTATATAATTTTGAAAAACTCTTCCCACAGTCAGAGCAGCTATAAAGTTTCTCTCCAGTGTGAATTCTCTGGTGTGATTGTAATGTATATAATTTTGAGAAACTCTTCCCACAGTCAGCGCAGCTATAAGGTTTCTCCCCTGTGTGTGTTCTCTGGTGTGTTTTTAGGCTGCTTGGAACGTTAAAACTCTTTCCACATTGATCACAGCTATAAGGTTTCTCTCCTGTATGGATTCTCTGATGTCTTTTGAGGTCTGCTGAAGAGGTAAACCTCTTCCCACAGTCAGAGCAGCAGTGAGATGTCTCTCCAGTGTGAATTCTCTGGTGTACTTTTAGTGAATCTGATCTTGAGTAACTCTTCCCACAGTCAGAGCAGCGGTGAAGTTTCTTCCCTGTGGGTTTCCGTTGGTGTTTCTTGAGGTGTTCTGATGTGAAGAGACTCTTCTCTGCCTCGTCAGCATCGTGCTGTTGTTGAGGCTCCCCAGAGGATCCACCATAGTCACGTCTCTCTCCTGTGTGAACAACAAAGTCAGACAGGTGATTAAAGGGCCACTGTTTATTTTAGCTGAAAGGTGATGCCCCTTGTTATAGTACAACAATTTACATCTGTAATGAATGTTTAAAATAATATGACAGTCGGTTCAACAACAGTAATATTGTCTTATTTTTTCTCTCACTTCAGAAGTAACATTTATGATTCTAAAAAAACAAGTTATTACAGAAACTCAAAGCAGTGTAGCAGACCACTTTTGGTCATCAATATTGGCCCCTTTCTGTGTTTGCTAAACTTTCAGCACGAGTGCAATGCGCACGCAATTTGGATGCAGAAACTCCTCCCTGAGAATGCAGAAACCTTTAGTTATGGATGTAGTATATCTGCGTATAGCAAAGAAATTGGCGAGATTGGTAATATTCAGAATACATTGTGAAAAAACTACACAGACTTTTAGAGCAAGATCGGGTGTGCTACTCAAGGAAACTCACTTTAACTTCTTGGTGACATGGGGGGCAGTATTGAGTAGCTTGGAAGAATAAGGTGCCCAGAGTAAACTGCCTGCAACTCAGCCATAAAAGCTAGAATATGCATATAAGATAGAAAACATTCTAAAGTAACTAAAACCATTTGAAAGATGTCTGTGAGTATAACAGAACTCATATGGCAGGCGAAAACCTAAGAAAAATCCAACCAGGAAGTGGGAAATCTGAGGCTTGTAGGTTTTCCAACTCAGCCCCTATTGAAGATACAGTGGGATATTGGTAATCTTGCACTTCCTAAGGCTTCCACTAGATGTCAACAGTCTATAACCTTGTTTGAAGCTTCTACTGTGAAGGGGGGCTGAATGAGAGGGGAATGAGTCAGATGTCTGGCAGAGTACCTTGGGCTCATGACGCGCGGTCATGTGAGAGTTACCTCGCGTTCCATTGCTTTTCTACAGACAAAAGAATTCTCCCGTTGAAACATTATTGAAGATGGATGTTAAAAACATCCTAAAGATTGATGGATTCTACTGTAACGGAACTTTTTGAACTTTTTGTCCGACCTTTCGGGTGGACTTGCACGCGCGTTTGGATTTGTTTACCAAACGCCCTAACAAAAGGGGTTATTTGGACATAAATTATGAACTTTATCAAACAAATCAAACATTTATTGTGGAACTGGGATTCCTGGGAGTGCATTCTGATGAAGATCATCAAAGGTAAGTGAATATTTATAATGCTATTTCTGACTAATGTTGACTGCACAACATGGCAGATATCTGCTTGGCTGTTTTGGTCTCTGAGCGCCGTACTCAGATTATTGGATGGTGTGCTTTTTCCGTAAAGTTTTAAAGAAATCTGACACAGCGGTTGCATTAAGGAGAAGTTTATCTAAAGTTCCATGTATAACAGTTGTATCTTTTATCAATGTTTACTATGAGTATTTCTGCAAAATCACCGGATGTTTTGGAATCAAAACATTACTGCACTTGACGCGCCAATGTAAACTGAGATTTTAGGATATAAATATGCACATTATCGTGACTCCTATCTTTGGCTGGAAAAATGGCTGTGTTTTCTGTATATTGATGTGGCTCTCTGCAAAATCGTCGCATGTTTTGGAAATACTGAACATAACACGCCAATGTAAAATAAGATTTTTGGATAGAAATATGCACAAAACATACACGTATTGTGTAACATGAAGTCCTATGAGTGTCATCTGATGAAGATCATCAAAGGATAGTGATTCATTTTATCTATATTTCTGCTTTGGCTGTGTTTTTCTGTGACTTGGTGGTGACCTAACATAATCGTTTGTGGTGCTTTCACTGTAAAGCCTTTTTGAAAATCACACACTGTGGCTGGATTAACGAGAATTTTATCTTTAAAATGGTGTAAAATACTTGTATGCTTGAGGAATTTTAATTATGAGATTCTTGTTGTTTTGAATTTGGTGCCCTGCACTTTCACTGGCCGTTGGCTGGGTGGGACGCTACCGTCCCGGTTAACCATTTCCAGCTACCGTTAAGCTCTGTGTCGCTATTCACTAATTCACCACCGTGGGGGAAAACTCAGGGAAGTTCTCATAGTCTGACAGCAAAAACAGCCTCCATTTACAGGTTATGAGTACAGTTCACACTACTTTTGGATTATAATTGTAAGGCTTGTTTGAATCACCTGCTTAATATAACGTTTGTGCCATCGTCTCTAAAAAACTGCTTTAGACTTTAAAAAATACTAACTAACTACAACCAGTAAAATGCTCTGTGGCTAGCTTTTCCATCAGCCTGACAGTGAGCATTTAGCATTCAAGCTAACAAGTGCTGCATCTAAAACAGGTATTTTGCTAGCAATTATCTTATAGACTGTTCAAGCAATAATCAAAAACAACAATTGTAAGCATTTTGAGAATGCCAAATAGAGTTTTTGGTTAGAAGTACAAACCTGGTAAATCTAGACTGTTGAATGGTCCCAGATGGTGAACAGTTTATTTAGTAATAACCTGGTAAATCTAGACTGTTGAATGGTCCCAGATGGTGAACAGTTTATTTAGTAATAACCTGGTAAATCTAGACTGTTGAATGGTCCCAGATGGTGAACAGTTTATTTAGTAATAACCTGGTATCTGCATAAGAGCGTCTGCTAAATGACAAAAAAAAGAATAAAACCAAAATACATTGATATGAATAACTGGTTAAATATATACTGTATGCCCACCAGAGCGGTTGCCAGAGAATCTAATGTTAATTTCTCTACCATATGCCGCTTCCAACGTCGTTTTAGCGAATTTGGTAGAATTTCCAACAGGCTTCACAACCACAGACCCAGGACCTCCACATTCGTTTGAGACCAGCCACCCAGACAACTGATGAAACTGAACTTTTTCTGTCTGTAATAAAGACATTTTGTGGGGGGAAAACGTATTCTGATTGGCTGCACGCCCAGTCAAGAGAAATCATAGATTATGGCCTAATGAATTTATTTCAATTGACTGATTTTTTTTATATGAACTGTAGCTCAGTAAAATCGGTGAAATTCTTGCAAGTTACCTTTATATTTTTGTTCAGTATTTAAGTGTCCCGAATGTATTTTTACTATGTTACGTCTAGTCTGTGAGACCAGGCTGTAAACCGAGCTAGTTGTGATCAATATGATGAACCCGTTTTCACAACATTTAAGAACCCGGTGATAGAAAACAGTGTGAATGTAATAATGACAATGGACTTAGGAGTAATTTAGCAAACTGGTAGTGTTTTCATTTGACTTAGAAAGAGTAGGACCACATCAATTTCAATTGATTGTAGCAATATACCTGAGAACACAGCGTTTAAGTCAGTCAGTACTCTCAAGTCAGACTGAGACATTCACTTGACGTCCGGGCAATCCATTCTTCTTTCCATCATTAATGCAAAAGGACAGCTGAAAGATGCTCTCTACCCTAAACTTTATTTATTGTTTGGAGAGACGGGGTTCCATCCTCCCAGGTAGATGGGATGGTGTAGGATCCTTTAGGGTTAAAGTAGTGGGATGGTGTAGGATCCTTTAGGGTTAAAGTAGTGGGCTGGGATGGTGTAGGATCCTATAGGGTTAAAGTAGTGGGATGGTGTAGGATCCTTTAGGGTTAAAGTAGTGGGATGGTGTAGGATCCTATAGGGTTAAAGTAGTGGGATGGGATGGTGTAGGATCCTATAGGGTTAAAGTAGTGGGATGGTGTAGGATCCTTTAGGGCCAAAGTAGTGGGATGGTGTAGGATCCTTTAGGGTTAAAGTAGTGGGATGGTGTAGGATCCTTTAGGGTTAAAGTAGTGGGATGGTGTAGGATCCTATAGGGCCAAAGTAGTGAGATGGTGTAGGATCCTTTAGGGTTAAAGTAGTGGGATGGTGTAGGATCCTTTAGGGTTAAAGTAGTGGGATGGTGTAGGATCCTTTAGGGTTAAAGTAGTGGGATGGTGTAGGATCCTTTAGGGTTAAAGTAGTGGGATGGTGTAGGATCCTTTAGGGTTAAAGTAGTGGGATGGTGTTGGATCCTTTAGGGTTAAAGTAGTGGGATGGGATGGTGTAGGATCCTATAGGGTTAAAGTAGTGGGCTGGGATGGTGTAGGATCCTTTAGGGTTAAAGTAGTGGGATGATGTAGGATCCTATAGGGTTAAAGTAGTGGGATGGTGTAGGATCCTATAGGGTTAAAGTAGTGGGATGGTGTAGGATCCTATAGGGTTAAAGTAGTGGGCTGGGATGGTGTAGGATCCTTTAGGGTTAAAGTAGTGGGATGGTGTAGGATCCTTTAGGGCCAAAGTAGTGGGATGGTGTAGGATCCTTTAGGGTTAAAGTAGTGGGTGGTGTAGGATCCTTTAGGGTTAAAGTAGTGGGATGGTGTAGGATCATTTAGGGTTAAAGTAGTGGGATGGGATGGTGTAGGATCCTTTAGGGTTAAAGTAATGGGATGGTGTAGGATCCTTTAGGGTTAAAGTAGTGGGATGGGATGGTGTAGGATCCTTTAGGGTTAAAGTAGTGGGATGGTGTAGGATCCTTTAGGGTTGAAGTAGTGGGATGGGATGGTGTAGGATCCTTTAGGGTTAAAGTAGTGGGATGGTGTAGGATCCTATAGGGTTAAAGTAGCGGGATGGTGTAGGATCCTTTAGGGTTGAAGTAGTGGGATGGGATGGTGTAGGATCCTTTAGGGTTAAAGTAGTGGGATGGTGTAGGATCCTATAGGGTTAAAGTAGTGGGATGGTGTAGGATCCTTTAGGGTTGAAGTAGTGGGATGGGATGGTGTAGGATCCTTTAGGGTTAAAGTAGTGGGATGGTGTAGGATCCTTTAGGGTTGAAGTAGTGGGACGGGATGGTGTAGGATCCTTTAGGGTTAAAGTAGTGGGATGGTGTAGGATCCTATAGGGTTAAAGTAGTGGGATGGTGTAGGATCCTTTAGGGTTGAAGTAGTGGGATGGGATGGTGTAGGATCCTTTAGGGTTAAAGTAGTGGGATGGTGTAGGATCCTATAGGGTTAAAGTAGTGGGATGGTGTAGGATCCTTCAGGGCCAAAGTAGTGGGATGGTGTAGGATCCTTTAGGGTTAAAGTAGTGGGGTGGTGTAGGATCCTTTAGGGTTAAAGTAGTGGGATGGTGTAGGATCATTTAGGGTTAAAGTAGTGGGATGGTGTAGGATCCTTTAGGGTTAAAGTAGTGGGATGGGATGGTGTAGGATCCTTTAGGGTTAAAGTAGTGGGATGGGATGGTGTAGGATCCTTTAGGGTTAAAGTAGTGGGATGGTGTAGGATCCTTTAGGGTTAAAGTAGTGGGCTGGGATGGTGTAGGATCCTATAGGGTTAAAGTAGTGGGATGGTGTTGGATCCTTTAGGGCCAAAGTAGTGGGCTGGGATGGTGTAGGATCCTATAGGGTTAAAGTAGTGGGATG
Source organism: Oncorhynchus mykiss (assembly GCF_013265735.2). NCBI lineage: Eukaryota > Metazoa > Chordata > Actinopteri > Salmoniformes > Salmonidae > Oncorhynchus > Oncorhynchus mykiss. The sequence goes on from NC_048577.1 coordinate 1,514,335, forward strand.
GTGTAGGATCCTTTAGGGTTAAAGTAGTGGGATGGTGTAGGATCCTATAGGGTTAAAGTAGTGGGATGGGATGGTGTAGGATCCTATAGGGTTAAAGTAGTGGGATGGTGTAGGATCCTATAGGGTTAAAGTAGTGGGATGGTGTAGGATCATTTAGGGTTAAAGTAGTGGGATGGGATGGTGTAGGATCCTTTAGGGTTGAAGTAGTGGGCTGGGATGGTGTAGGATCCTATAGTAGTGGGATGGGATGGTGTAGGATCCTTTAGGGTTAAAGTAGTGGGGTGGTGTAGGATCCTTTAGGGTTAAAGTAGTGGGATGGTGTAGGATCATTTAGGGTTAAAGTAGTGGGATGGTGTAGGATCATTTAGGGTTAAAGTAGTGGGATGGGATGGTGTAGGATCCTTTAGGGTTAAAGTAGTGGGATGGGATGGTGTAGGATCCTTTAGGGTTAAAGTAGTGGGATGGTGTAGGATCCTTTAGGGCCAAAGTAGTGGGATGGTGTAGGATCCTTTAGGGCCAAAGTAGTGGGATGGTGTAGGATCCTTTAGGGTTAAAGTAGTGGGATGGTGTAGGATCATTTAGGGTTAAAGTAGTGGGATGGTGTAGGATCCTTTAGGGCCAAAGTAGTGGGATGGTGTAGGATCCTTTAGGGCCAAAGTAGTGGGATGGTGTAGGATCATTTAGGGTTAAAGTAGTGGGATGGTGTAGGATCCTTTAGGGCCAAAGTAGTGGGATGGTGTAGGATCCTTTAGGGTTAAAGTATTGGGGTGGTGTAGGATCCTTTAGGGTTAAAGTAGTGGGATGGTGTAGGATCATTTAGGGTTAAAGTAGTGGGATGGGATGGTGTAGGATCCTTTAGGGTTAAAGTAGTGGGATGGCGTAGGATCCTTTAGGGTTAAAGTAGTGGGATGGGATGGTGTAGGATCCTTTAGGGTTAAAGTAGTGGGATGGTGTAGGATCCTTTAGGGTTAAAGTAGTGGGCTGGGATGGTGTAGGATCCTATAGGGTTAAAGTAGTGGGATGGTGTAGGATCCTATAGGGTTAAAGTAGTGGGATGGGATGGTGTAGGATCCTTTAGGGTTAAAGTAGTGGGATGGTGTAGGATCCTATAGGGTTAAAGTAGTGGGATGGTGTAGGATCCTTTAGGGTTAAAGTAGTGGGATGGGATGGTGTAGGATCCTTTAGGGTTAAAGTAGTGGGATGGGATGGTGTAGGATCCTTTAGGGTTAAAGTAGTGGGATGGTGTAGGATCCTATAGGGTTAAAGTAGTGGGATGGTGTAGGATCCTATAGGGCCAAAGTAGTGGTATGGGTTGGTGTAGGATCCTATAGGGTTAAAGTAGTGGGATGGGTTGGCTTCCAAGTGGTGCAGCGGTCTAAGACACTGCATCTCAGTGATAGAGGTGTCCCTACAGACCCTGGGTCGATTCCAGGCTGTATCACAACCAGCCGTGATCGAGAGTACCATAGACGCACAATTGGCCCAAAATCATCCGGGTGTGGCCGTCGTTGTAAATAATAACTTGTTCTTAACTGACTTGTTAAATAAAGGTTACATAAATCATACATAAATAAAAATGTTAATTTATTGGGATTGGGTGATGGGTTTTGGGGGATGGTGTAGATAGATGGTGGTGCAATTTAACATTTTCTCCCTTCCCCCCTTTTCAGTTGTCAAATTGTGCAAATTGTCCCTTCCCCCCCGAAAGGCAGCAATACAACGTCGTTGTGACGTTACACTACTCCCTCCTTTCAAAGAGTGCGTCCTCCTTGCGGCTCTACGTCTTACAGGAACGCGCTCACTGGCCAAGCACACGCACTGTCGTGGATGCGAGGTCCGATCACTTCTGACACCAAAGACCAAGACCTTGGCCCTGATTGTAACAACAACAAAAAATGGCCGATTTGATAGTGGGAGTGTGACTCCTTTACCGTGTGACTTTGCCCTTTAGTTCAACAACTGCATTGTGCTTCTGTTTTAAGACAGTATGTTACTTACTGGGGTTAATCAGATCCTCCTCCTCTTCTTCTTCCAATATACCAGTTATCTCTCCCTCCTCTCCAAAATCGGAATCCTCCTCTTTCTCGTCCTCTTCTTCTTTCACTGCAACATCCTCATCCTCTACTTTTGTTACTGTAACATCCTCCTCTTCCTCTTCTTCTTTCACAACAACGTTCAGCCACAGACCCTCTTTCTCCGTCCAGCAGACCTCCTCTTCTTTATCAGGAGGAGAGTAGCTCAGTGAACTCATGGTCGGGGATGTTAGCTAACAGTTAGCTATCTAGGCTAGTGAACTTAACCAGACAGCTACGTTCGCTGACTAATAACAACAATGTAAATATGAAATTAAATGGGATAACTAGCTAGACGACAGAAGTGAGTTTAAAACACAGTGGATAATATACATGAACGAGTCTAAAGAGCTTCAATGTTTCAGCTAGCAAGCTACCGAGGTGGCTGACCATTATCATTTAACTATAAAAGAACATGGCTGACTCATTGGCTTGTCACTAGTTACTACAGCCACAAAGTCAACATTGGCTATCGTAAAAACAATATATGAAAACAAATATTACATTTTTTTGTCTTCATTTAAGGTTGGGCATTATGTTAGGTTTAAAAATCTGATTTTAATAAGAGAAGTTGAGAATTAGGCGATGTTTAGCCATAATTATTACTTTGTGACTGTGGTAACTAGTGACGACCGACTTGCTGTTGTTGTTTAAAGAAGAGTCCAGTTCACCTCCACGTCACATTCTGGCAGACTGGCCTGAAAGACTCACCGCGCCCTCTGCTGACTGGAGGGGGAGACGCAGTTGAGGGAATGTTTTATTTTATTTTCTGACTACAAGTTAAAACAATTTCAACGATTGGTTTTATTTCATTTTCATTTCTCACTCTCTGACCCCCTCTCTCTCTTTCTGTCTTTGACCTTTTCTCTCCCTCTCTCTTTGACCATCTCAATTTAAATTTAAGGGGCTTTATTGGCATGCGAAACATATTGCCAAAGCAAGTGAAGTAGATAATAAGCAAAAGTGAAATAAACAATTACAAATGAATATCAAACATTACACTCACAAAAGTTCCAAAAGAATAAAGACATTTCAAATGTCATATTATGTCTATATTCAGTGTTGTAATGATAGTAAAAGTGCAAAAGGGAACATAAACAAACATAAACAGGTTGTATTTACAATGGTGTTTGTCCTTCACTGGTTGCCCTTTTCTTGTGGCAACAGGTCACACATCTTGCTGCTGTGATGGCACACTGGTACCCAATAGATATGCGAGTTTTTCAAATTTGGATTTGTTTTCAAATTCTTTGTGGGTCTGTGTAATCTGAAGGAAATATGTGTCTCTAATATGGTCATACATTTACAGATATTTTAGCAGAATTCTGAATGCAGAGTCTCAATTTGGAGTTTGTCCCATTTTGTGAATTCTTGGTTGGTGAGCAGACCCCAGACCTCACAACCATAAAGGGCAATGGCTTCTATAACTGATTCAAGTATTTTTAGTCAGATCCTAATTGGTATGTCCAATTTTATATTCATTTTGATGGCATACAAGGCCCTTCATGCATTGTCTCTGGACCAGTGTCCCGAAATCGGGACAGATGCTTCTCAATATGCGATATTTGTCTAGAATGGCGTTGTAAACAAAAACCATCTTTCCGGGACATAGACATGTCTCATATGGTCAGAAAGCTTAAATTCTTGTTAATCTAACTGCAGTGTCCGATGTATAGTAGCTATTACAGCGGGGGGAAATACCTCTGACAGTACATTCACCTCTGACAGTAAATAATGTACTTACATTCTTGCTCCGATTTGTCACCCAGCGGGTCCTAGAGATAGAATGTAGCATAGTTTTGTTCTATATTTTTTTTACATTTAATATCCTAACACGATCAAAGTGTTCAAAGCTGTCATCAAGGCAAAGGGTGGCTACTTTGAAGAATTTAAAATATATTTTGATTTTGCATGACAATCTCTCCTGGTTCAAACTGGAGGAGAGATTGACTACATCACTATTTGTGAGAGGTATTGACATGTTTAAAGCATCGAGCTGTCTGTTTGAACTACTGGCAAACAGCTCGGACACCCATGCATACCCCACAAGACATGTCACCAGAGGTCTCTTCACAGTTCCCAAGTCCAGAACAGTCTATGGGAGGCGCACAGTACTACATAGAGCCATGACTACATGGAACTCTATTCCACATCAGGTAACTGATGCCAGCAGTAGAATCTGTTTTTTTTTTAAACAGATACAAATACACCTTATGGAACAGCGGGGAGCAACACAAACACAAGACACATGCATACACACACACAATAACATAAGCACTGAACACACACGTACACATGGATTTAGCACTGTGGTAGTGGATTATGGGCCTGTGTTGTGAAATCTGTTGTGAATGTATTGTAATATTTTAAAATTGTATAACTCCCTTAGTTTTACTGAACCTCAGGAAGAGTAGCTGCTGCCTTGGCAGGAACTAATGGGGATCCATAATGAACCTCAGGAAGAGTAGCTGCTGCCTTGGCAGAAACTATTGGGGATCCATAATAAACCTCAGGAAGAGTAGTTGCTGCCTTGGCAGGAACTAATGGGAATCCATAATAAACCCCAGGAAGAGTAGCTGCTGCCTTGGCAGGAACTAATGGGGATCCATAATAAACCTCAGGAAGAGTAGTTGCTGCCTTGGCAGGAACTAATGGGGATCCATAATAAACCTCAGGAAGAGTAGCTGCTGCCATGGCAGGAACTAATGGCAATCCATAATAAACCCCAGGAAGAGTAGCTGCTGCCTTGGCAGGAACTAATGGGAATCCATAATAAACCCCAGGAAGAGTAGCTCCTGCCTTGGCAGGAACTAATGGGGATCCATAATAAACCCCAGGAAGAGTAGCTGCTGCCTTGACAGGAACTAATTGGAATCCATAATAAACCCCAGGAAGAGTAGCTACTGCCTTGGCAGGAACTAATGGGAATCCATAATAAACCTCAGGAAGAGTAGTTGCTGCCTTGGCAGGAACTAATGGGGATCCATAATAAACCTCAGGAAGAGTAGCTGCTGCCTTGGCAGGAACTAATGGGAATCCATAATAAACCCCAGGAAGAGTAGCTGCTGCCTTGGCTGGAACTAATGGGAATCCATAATAAACCTCAGGAAGAGTAGTTGCTGCCTTGGCAGGAACTAATGGGGATCCATAATAAACCTCAGGAAGAGTAGCTGCTGCCATGGCAGGAACTAATGGCAATCCATAATAAACCCCAGGAAGAGTAGCTGCTGCCTTGGCAGGAACTAATGGGAATCCATAATAAACCCCAGGAAGAGTAGCTCCTGCCTTGGCAGGAACTAATGGGGATCCATAATAAACCCCAGGAAGAGTAGCTGCTGCCTTGACAGGAACTAATGGGAATCCATAATAAACCCCAGGAAGAGTAGCTACTGCCTTGGCAGGAACTAATGGGAATCCATAATAAACCTCAGGAAGAGTAGTTGCTGCCTTGGCAGGAACTAATGGGGATCCATAATAAACCTCAGGAAGAGTAGCTGCTGCCTTGGCAGGAACTAATGGGAATCCATAATAAACCCCAGGAAGAGTAGCTGCTGCCTTGGCTGGAACTAATGAGAATCCATAATAAACCCCAGGAAGAGTAGCTACTGCCTTGGCAGGAACTAATGGGAATCCATAATAAACCCCAGGAAGAGTAGCTGCTGCCTTAACAGGAACTAATGGGGATCCATAATAAACCCCAGGAAGAGTAGCTACTACCTTGGCAGTAACTGATTGGGATCCATAATAAACCTCAGGAAGAGTAGCTGCTGCCTTGGCAGGAACTAATGGGAATCCATAATAAACCCCAGGAAGAGTAGCTGCTGCCTTGGCAGGAACTAATGGGAATCCATAATAAACCCCAGGAAGAGTAGCTACTGCCTTGGCAGGAACTAATGGGAATCCATAATAAACCCCAGGAAGAGTAGCTACTGCCTTGGCAGGAACTAATGGGGATCCATAATAAACCCCAGGTAGAGTAGCTGCTGCCTTGACAGGAACTAATGGGGATCCATAATAAACCCCAGGAAGAGTAGCTGCTGCCATGGCAGGAACTAATGGGAATCCATAATAAACCCCAGGAAGAGTAGCTACTGCCTTGGCAGGAACTAATGGGAATCCATAATAAACCCCAGGAAGAGTAGCTACTGCCTTGGCAGGAACTAATGGGGATCCATAATAAACCCCAGGAAGAGTAGCTGCTGCCTTAACAGGAACTAATGGGGATCCATAATAAACCCCAGGAAGAGTAGCTGCTGCCTTGGCAGGAACTGATGGGGATCCGTAATAAACCCCAGGAAGAGTAGCTGCTGCCTTGGCAGGAACTGATGGGGATCCATAATAAACCCCAGGAAGAGTAGCTGCTGCCTTGACAGGAACTAATGGGGATCCATAATAAACCCCAGGAAGAGTAGCTGCTGCCTTGGCAGGAACTAATGGAGATCCATAATAAACCCCAGGAAGAGTAGCTGATGCCTTGGCAGGAACTAGTGGGGATCCATAATAAACCCCAGGAAGAGTAGCTGCTGCCTTGGCAGGAACTAATGGGGATCCATAATAAACCCCAGGAAGAGTAGCTGCTGCCTTGGCAGGAACTAATGGGGATCCATAATAAACCCCAGGAAGAGTAGCTGCTGCCTTGACAGGAACTAATGGGGATCCATAATAAACCCCAGGAAGAGTAGCTGCTGCCATGGCAGGAACTAATGGGAATCCATAATAAACCCCAGGAAGATTAGCTACTGCCTTGGCAGGAACTAATGGGAATCCATAATAAACCCCAGGAAGAGTAGCTACTGCCTTGGCAGGAACTAATGGGGATCCATAATAAACCCCAGGAAGAGTAGCTGCTGCCTTAACAGGAACTAATGGGGATCCATAATAAACCCCAGGAAGAGTAGCTGCTGCCTTGGCAGGAACTGATGGGGATCCGTAATAAACCCCAGGAAGAGTAGCTGCTGCCTTGGCAGGAACTGATGGGGATCCATAATAAACCCCAGGAAGAGTAGCTGCTGCCTTGACAGGAACTAATGGGGATCCATAATAAACCCCAGGAAGAGTAGCTGCTGCCTTGGCAGGAACTAATGGAGATCCATAATAAACCCCAGGAAGAGTAGCTGATGCCTTGGCAGGAACTAGTGGGGATCCATAATAAACCCCAGGAAGAGTAGCTGCTGCCTTGGCAGGAACTAATGGGGATCCATAATAAACCCCAGGAAGAGTAGCTGCTGCCTTGGCAGGAACTAATGGGGATCCATAATAAACCCCAGGAAGAGTAGCTGCTGCCTTGACAGGAACTAATGGGGATCCATAATAAACCCCAGGAAGAGTAGCTGCTGCCTTGACAGGAACTAATGGGGATCCATAATAAACCCCAGGAAGAGTAGCTGCTGCCTTGACAGGAACTAATGGGAATCCATAATAAACCTCAGGAAGAGTAGCTGCTGCCTTGACAGGAACTAATGGGGATCCATAATAAACCTCAGGAAGAGTAGCTGCTGCCTTGACAGGAACTCATGGGGATCCATAATAAACCCCAGGAAGAGTAGCTGCTGCCTTGGCAGGAACTAATGGGAATCCATAATAAACCCCAGGAAGAGTAGCTGCTGCCTTGGCAGGAACTAATGGGGATCCATAATAAACCCCATGAAGAGTAGCTGCTGCCTTGGCAGGAACTAATTGGGATCCATAATAAACCCCAGGAAGAGTAGCTGCTGCCTTGGCAGGAACTAATGGGGATCCATAATAAACCCCAGGAAGAGTAGCTGCTGCCTTGGCAGGAACTGATGGGGATCCATAATAAACCCCAGGAAGAGTAGCTGCTGCCTTGGCAGGAAATTATTGGGATCCATAATAAACCCCAGGAAGAGTAGCTGCTGCCTTGGCAGGAACTGATGGGGATCCATAATAAACCTCAGGAAGAGTAGCTGCTGCCTTGACAGGAACTCATGGGGATCCATAATAAACCCCAGGAAGAGTAGCTGCTGCCTTGGCAGGAACTAATGGGAATCCATAATAAACCCCAGGAAGAGTAGCTGCTGCCTTGGCAGGAACTAATGGGGATCCATAATAAACCCCATGAAGAGTAGCTGCTGCCTTGGCAGGAACTAATTGGGATCCATAATAAACCCCAGGAAGAGTAGCTGCTGCCTTGGCAGGAACTAATGGGGATCCATAATAAACCCCAGGAAGAGTAGCTGCTGCCTTGGCAGGAACTGATGGGGATCCATAATAAACCCCAGGAAGAGTAGCTGCTGCCTTGGCAGGAAATTATTGGGATCCATAATAAACCCCAGGAAGAGTAGCTGCTGCCTTGGCAGGAACTGATGGGGATCCATAATAAACCCCAGGTAGAGTAGCTGCTTCCTTGACAGGAACTAATGGGGATCCATAATAAACCCCAGGAAGAGTAGCTGCTGCCTTGACAGGAACTAATGGGGATCCATAATAAACCCCAGGAAGAGTAGCTGCTGCCTTGGCAGGAACTGTTGGGGATCCATAATAAACCCCAGGTAGAGTAGCTGCTTCCTTGACAGGAACTAATGGGGATCCATACTAAATACAAATACTTCCTATTCTTGAAGACTGGAAATCTGACAGACAGTTTATTCTGTAGTCCTAAAGATACCGAATCCTATTACTATCTGTAGTAGAAAGCATTGGCTTAGAAGAAGCCCCAAAGAAATCAAATTAAAAAAACTCATGCAACATCCATTTATGGCCAGTTTATGTAAACTCTAACATTGATTTATCTTGCAATATAAATACAAATTACAACGAAGAAGAATACAGAAATTACAAAGAAGAAGAATACAAATAAATACCAATACAAAAACAGGTCAAACAAACAAAAGATTCATCTGAACAAAAAATAGAAAATAGAAAATGCAACCATTCCAAAGATTTTACTGAGTTACAGTTCATAGAAGGAAATCAGTCAATTGAAATAAATTCATTCATTCACATTAGGCCCTAATCTATGGGTTTCACATGACTGGGAATACAGATATGCATCTGTTGGTCACAGATACCTAAAAAAAAAAGTAGGGTTGTGGATCAGAAAAAAGACAGTATCTGGTGTGACCACCATCAGGATCTAGTCACGGTATCTCTGTGCATTCAAATTGCCATCGATAATATGCAATTGTGTTCGTTGTCCTTAGCTTAAGCCTGAACATACCATAACCCCACCGCCACCATGGGGCACTCTGCTCACAACTGCTTGCCCACACGACGGACTGTCATTATGACATCATGGATGAACTCTAGAATATACCACACGACGCAATGCAAGTGGTCTGTGGTTGTGAGGCCAGTTGGACGTACTGCCAAATTCTCTAAAACGAAGTTGGAGGCGGCAGAGAGACATGAACATTAAATTCTCTGACAACAGCTCTGGTGGACATTCCTACAGTCAGCATGCCAATTGTACAACCCCTCAAAACTTGAGACATCTGTGGCATAGTGTCCTTTTATTGTCCCCAGCACAAGGTGCACCTGTGTAATGATCATGCTGTTTAATCAGCTTCTTGATATGCCACACCCGTCAGGTGGATGGATTGTCTTTGTAAAGGAGAAATGCTCACCAACAGGAATGTAAACAAATTTGTGCACAACATTTGAGAGAAGCTTTTTGTTCGTATGGAAAGTTTCTGGGATCTTTTATTTCAGCTCATGAAACATGGGACCAACACTTTACATGTTGCGTTTCTATTTGTTCAGTATAATATGACTAAATGTGTTTCTTTCTGTGCTGAACCTAATGCAGCTTGGAGTGATCAGATGACAGAAGTCACATTGAGGTGCCAGGTGTAACTGAGGCTGTAGATGTTCCATATCCATTACTTTGAGTGTTTTATATAATATGACTAAATGTGTTTCTTTCTGTGTTGCAGGGGCAGTCAAGAAATGGAACGGCAAGGCCACAGAACATGACATAAGCAGATCTGTAGGAGACCACCTCAAGTCCCTGGTAGAGCCGGGGGTGGTGTTTACCTCTCCACCACGCCTTCAGCAGGCTGGAAAAGTGGGATTGATCTGTTTGATCCATGTGTTTGTTTCAGTAGTTGAATCCTTTGAAAAATGCACTGGATTGATTGAAAGTGATACATTTACATTCCATGCACAATTTTAGACATAGAAACAGAATTGATAGTGTTTTCATACTAAGATGGACCAAGATGTGTTGCTTTTACACATATTTGTTCATTGGTTTGGCAAAAAGTCTGTTGATTCAAATAAAATCAAGCTTTATTTACACACATATTTATGCACATTTTAGACATGGAAGCAAATCAATGCGCTTCAAATAAAAAAAAATCATTAAAAATAATAAACAAATAAAAACTGAAATATGTACAACAATCATGAGGATAAAAAAACTAAAGAATAACAATAAAAACTGAAAGACTAATGATCATTCTAAGGAAAAGACCATTGATTAAAATAGTAAGAATAGGTTGTAATGACTCCTGGCACAAACTATAAGCTTGATTTACGACATTGTTAGTAAACAATATAATTATACAAAAATAAATTGTAAGTTAGTTGCGTAAATAATTATGATTACGAAATGTTACATTACATTTATGTAATATGAAATATCAAAACCAAATATCCAACCGGAAATATAATCTCGTTTTATTTTAGTAAAACAATATGATAGTAAAACAAATTGTCAGTTGGTTGCGTAAATAATTATGATTACTAAAATGTTATATGAAATGTAAATATGATGAAATACCCCTTTGTTAATATGTATTGGCAATAACTAACTTAAAGTTAAAAAATAAGTCTTTAATACTTAAAAAAACAAAAAACAAACGCGTAGATTGAACTTCGGTCTTTCTTCCAACGTCGCTAGGGGGGATATCCCCAAAGTGAAAACACAGTTTTAACGTGTCCAAATCAATCACCAATATGCAGGAACAGTTTGATATATTCAAAACCTAAACATAAAATGTGCTATTTACACAAACACAATAATAATCATATTCCTTGAATTATTTTTTAAAGGAGCACCAAAAACACTTCTAACAAAGTGGCAATAAATTACGGACATCAATCGGATAAAAAAAAATCAGGTTGTAGGTTGCTGTTGAAAGTAACACAACTAAAAAACACATGGAAATGGGAGATATCTTTTACCTCCCTGGTTAGAGGACAACCTGCAGAAGACCGTCAGCTACATTTTGGAGTGATGCATTTAAATTTAGGAGTCCCCAGAACGAAGAGAAATGCAACACTTACTTGGCATCACTCAAATCAAATATCACACAGAATCTGGGAATAATGTGTACATCATTAGTTAGAGGACAATTTGTAGAAAAACAGCTCGCTACATTTTGAAGTGTTGCATTTTGATTCAAGTGGGTCACCATCATGGTAAGTGTAACGCAACTCTTTCTTTTGTTAGTCACTTTTTGTTAAATCACATAAATAGTACTCTATCAAATCAGAGCCTGGATTTTCCCCCTAATATCCATATTATGCTGAAATCAATAGAACAGGGGGACAAACGTTTAGGATTCTACATTGTGACATCATTAAGATACTCCTACTATAATGTTACAACATTCTACATTGTGACATCATTAAAATACTATAAGATTTCTGTCCTGTGTGAATTCTCTGGTGTGATTGTAATGTAGATGATTTTGAAAAGGTCTCCCCCACATTCAACGCAGTAGATTCTCTCATGTGTGTGTTTTTAAATGTGCTATCAGGCTGCTTGAGTAAGCAAAATTCTTCCCACATTGATTACAGTTATAAGGCTTCTCTCCTGTGTGTGTTCTCTGGTGTGATTTTACATTTCCTGCGATAACAAAACTCTTCCCACAGTCAGAGCAGCGGAAAGGTTTTTCTCCTGTGTGTGTTCTCTGGTGTATAGTCAGCTGGCTAGGTGAAGTAAAACTCTTCCCACATTGATCACAGCTATACGTTTTCTCTGCCGTGTGTATTCTCTGGTGTACTTTGAGGGAATCTGATCTGGAGTAACTCTTCCCACAGTCAGAGCAGCGGTGAGATTTATCGCCAGTGTGAATTTTCTGGTGTACTTTAAGTGAATCTGATCTGGAGTAACTCTTCCCACAGTCAGAGCAGCGATGAAGTTTCTTCCCTGTGGGTTTCCGTTGGGGATTCTTGAGGTGTTCTGATGTGGAGAGTCTCTTCTCTGCTTCATGATGTTGTTGAGGCTCTCTAGAGGATCCACAATAGTTACGTCTCTCTCCTGTGTGAACAAGAAAGTCAGACAGACGGTTAAAGGCCCACAAACAGCAGATATCCACTGTTTATTTTAGCTGAAAGGTGATGCCAATGATGTTGTGTACAAATTAATTTAACAATAGTCTTAAGACCAGGCCAGATATCCCAGATCCTAAAGTTATATAAGTAACTAAACTATTTGGAGGTCAGATATCCCAGCTCATAGAGTTATATAAGTAACTAAACTATTTGGAGGACAGATATCCCAGATCATAGAGTTATATAAGTAACTAAACTATTTGGAGGACAGATATCCCAGCTCATAGAGTTATGTAAGTAACTAAACTATTTGGAGGACAGATATCCCAGTTCATAGAGTTATACAAGTAACTAAACTATTTGGAGGCCAGATATCCCAGCTCATAGAGTTATAGAAGTAACAAAAACAATTATACTCATAGTTTGCTGCACAAAACAAATATTAGACAGCAGGGCTCTTGATCCAGGAGAGGTTTCTCTGCTGTTACCAAGCAACGCTTGATCTTGGAAGAAGCTAACCACTTAGCTAGATAGCTACTACATTTACTGAACAAAATATAAACGAAACGTGCCATAAGGAAATCAGTCAATTGAAATAAATGAATTAGGCCCTGACCTATGGATTTTACATGACTGGGCAGGGCCGTAAAAATGGGTGGGCCTGGGAGGGCAAAGGTCAACCCACTGGGGGAGCCATGCCCAGCCAATCCGAATGAGTTTCCCCCCAGAAAAGGGCTTAATGACAGTCATAAATATTCAACACCAAATTCTCTAAACTGATGTTGGTGGCGGCTTATTGTAGAGAAATGAACATTCAACTCTCGGGCAACAGCTGTGGTGGAAATTCCTGCAGTCAGCATGCCAATTGCACGCTCCCTCAAAACGAGATACATCTGTGGCATTGTGATGTGTGACAAAACTGCAGATTTTAGAGCAGCCTTTTTATTGTCAGATCCAGAATTGATGTGTTTCTCATTTATCCCCCTTTTACAGAATGTAAAAGATCTAATGCCATTAAGATGGGGTTACTACACGCAAGGGGACAGAATGTAAAGATGGGGTTACTACACGCAGGGGGGACAGAATGTAAAGATGGGGTTACTACACGCAGGGGGGACAGAATGTAAAATATCTAATGCCATTAAGATGGGGTTACTACACGCAGGGGGGACAGAATGTAAAGATGGGGTTACTACACGCAGGGGGACAGAATGTAAAATATCTAATGCCATTAAGATGGGGTTACTACACGCAGGGACAGAATGTAAAGATGGGGTTACTACACGCAGGGGGGACAGAATGTAAAGATGGGGTTACTACACGCAGGGGGGACAGAATGTAAAATATCTAATGCCATTAAGATGGGGTTACTACACGCAGGGGGGACAGAATGTAAGATGGGGTTACTACACGCAGGGGGGACAGAATGTAAAGATGGGGTTACTACACGCAGGGGGACAGAATGTAAAAGATCTAATGCCATTAAGATGGGGTTACTACACGCAGGGGGGACAGAATGTAAAGATGGGGTTACTACACGCAGGGGGACAGAATGTAAAAGATCTAATGCCATTAAGATGGGGTTACTACACACAGGGGGACAGAATGTAAAGATGGGGTTACTATACGCAGGGGGGACAGAATGTAAAGATGGGGTTACTACACGCAGGGGGGACAGAATGTAAAGATGGGGTTACTACACGCAGGGGGACAGAATGTAAAAGATCTAATGCCATTAAGATGGGGTTACTACACGCAGGGGGGACAGAATGTAAAGATGGGGTTACTACACGCAGGGGGACAGAATGTAAAATATCTAATGCCATTAAGATGGGGTTACTACACGCAGGGGGACAGAATGTAAAGATGGGGTTACTACACGCAGGGGGGACAGAATGTAAAGATGGGGTTACTACACGCAGGGGGACAGAATGTAAAAGATCTAATGCCATTAAGATGGGGTTATTACACGCAGGGGGGACAGAATGTAAAGATGGGGTTACTACACGCAGGGGGGACAGAATGTAAAGATGGGGTTACTACACGCAGGGGGGACAGAATGTAAAGATGGGGTTAATACACGCAGGGGGACAGAATGTAAAGATGGGGTTACTACACGCAGGGGGACAGAATGTAAAGATGGGGTTACTACACGCAGGGGGGACAGAATGTAAAGATGGGGTTACTACACGCAGGGGGGACAGAATGTAAAGATGGGGTTACTACACGCAGGGGGACAGAATGTAAAGATGGGGTTACTATACGCAGGGGGGACAGAATGTAAAGATGGGGTTACTACACGCAGGGGGGACAGAATGTAAAGATGGGGTTACTACACGCAGGGGGACAGAATGTAAAAGATCTAATGCCATTAAGATGGGGTTACTACACGCAGGGGGAACAGAATGTAAAGATGGGGTTACTACACGCAGGGGGACAGAATGTAAAATATCTAATGCCATTAAGATGGGGTTACTACACGCAGGGGGACAGAATGTAAAGATGGGGTTACTACACGCAGGGGGGACAGAATGTAAAGATGGGGTTACTACACGCAGGGGGACAGAATGTAAAAGATCTAATGCCATTAAGATGGGGTTATTACACGCAGGGGGACAGAATGTAAAGATGGGGTTACTACACGCAGGGGGGACAGAATGTAAAGATGGGGTTACTACACGCAGGGGGGACAGAATGTAAAGATGGGGTTAATACACGCAGGGGGACAGAATGTAAAGATGGGGTTACTACACGCAGGGGGACAGAATGTAAAGATGGGGTTACTACACGCAGGGGGGACAGAATGTAAAGATGGGGTTACTACACGCAGGGGGGACAGAATGTAAAGATGGGGTTACTACACGCAGGGGGACAGAATGTAAAGATGGGGTTACTACACGCAGGGGGACAGAATGTAAAGATGGGGTTACTACACGCAGGGGGACAGAATGTAAAAGATCTAATGCCATTAAGATGGGGTTACTACACGCAGGGGGACAGAATGTAAAGATGGGGTTACTACACGCAGGGGGACAGAATGTAAAGATGGGGTTACTACACGCAGGGGGACAGAATGTAAAGATGGGGTTACTACACGCAGGGGGGACAGAATGTAAAATATCTAATGCCATTAAGATGGGGTTACTACACGCAGGGGGGACAGAATGTAAAGATGGGGTTACTACACGCAGGGGGGACAGAATGTAAAGATGGGGTTACTACACGCAGGGGAACAGAATGTAAAGATGGGGTTACTACACGCAGGGGGGACAGAATGTAAAGATGGGGTTACTACACGCAGGGGGACAGAATGTAAAGATGGGGTTACTACACGCAGGGGGACAGAATGTAAAGATGGGGTTACTAGACGCAGGGGGGACAGAATGTAAAGATGGGGTTACTACACGCAGGGGGACAGAATGTAAAGATGGGGTTACTACACGCAGGGGGGACAGAATGTAAAGATGGGGTTACTACACGCAGGGGGACAGAATGTAAAGATGGGGTTACTACACGCAGGGGGGACAGAATGTAAAGATGGGGTTACTACACGCAGGGGGGACAGAATGTAAAGATGGGGTTACTACACGCAGGGGGACAGAATGTAAAGATGGGGTTACTACACACAGGGGGGACAGAATGTAAAGATGGGGTTACTACACGCAGGGGGGACAGAATGTAAAGATGGGGTTACTACACGCAGGGGGACAGAATGTAAAGATGGGGTTACTACACGCAGGGGGACAGAATGTAAAGAAAGAAGAAGCAACATTTGATAGAAGAAGAGCTTTTGAATAAATGTAAATCATTTTGGGAGAAGGATTTAAAAAATAATAAATTTTAAAAAACTAGGCTACCTGCCGCCCCAATACCCATTTAAACTATTTATTTGGAGTATTTTAATAAATGTGAATATTTTTAGCAACTTTTTTTTTGTAAATACCTGTAGTCAAATTGTCAGGTTTCATACACATTTTGACAGGCAAGTCAGTTAAGAACAAATTCTTATTTACAATGTCGGCCTACCAGGGAACAGTGGGTTAACTGGTCTAGGAACAGTGGGTTAACTGGTCTAGGAACAGTGGGTTAACTGGTCTAGGAACAGTGGGTTAACTGGTCTAGGAACAGTGGGTTAACTGGTCTAGGAACAGTGGGTTAACTGGTCTAGGAACAGTGGGTTAACTTCCTTGTTCAGGGGCAGAACGACAGATGTTTACCGTGTGAGCTCGGGGGATTCGATCCAGCAACCTTTCAGTTACGAGCCAGCTCTAACCACTAGGCTACCTGCTGCCCCAATACCGTTTAAACTATGTATTTTCAGTATTTTTAATAAATGTTCATATTTTTTGCTACTTTTTTTGTAAATACCTGTAGTCAAATTGTCAGGTTTCATACACATTTTGACAGTTGGAATTTCATGACATCTCCATGACTTTTAAGGTAATTTCCATTACCAACAACTTGCGGCATCTCTATGTATGTTATGAAAAGTAGTAAGAACACCATGGGAGCTCTCTGATCCCAAGTACCAGCTCATTGAATATATATAAAAGGTCATTGTAGAATGTTGTGTTTATATTTATCAGTATAATTAGAGTGTTCCGGATTTAGATTTACTACATTACATCTCCCAGGTCAACGGCCTGGTGTAGGATCCTTTAGGGCCAGAGTAGTGGGATGGTGTAGGATCCTTTAGGGCCAGAGTAGTGGGATGCAACTGCAACTGCAATGGGTGTTTCTGTTGTTAGACATTAAGTTACTTACTGGGGTTAATCAGATGTCCAGTATCCTCCTCTTCTTCTTCCAATATGACAGTTATCTCTCCCTCCTCCTTCACTCCAAAAACGGGATCCTCCTCTTTCACTGCAACATCCTCATCCTCTACTTTTGTTACTGTAACATCCTCCTCTTCCTTCTCCTCTTTTACGACAACATTCAGCCACAGACCCTCTTTCTCCGTCCAGCAGACCTCCTCTTCTTTATCAGGAGGAGAGTAGCTCAGTGAACTCATGGTCAGAGATGTTAGCTAGCTAGGCTAATGCTAACTTAACCAGCCAGCTACTTACTATAGCTAACTAATAACAACAAAGCACATATTAAATTAAATGGGATAACTAGCTAGACGACAGAAGTGAGTTTAAAACACAGTGGATAATATACACTAACGAGTCTAAAGAGCTTCGATGTTTCAGCTAGCAAGCTACCGAGGTGGCTGACCATTATCATTTAACTATAAAAGAACATGGCTGACTAGTTGGCTTATCAATAGTTACTACAGCCACAATGTCAACATTGGCTAAACATTTATGAAAACAGAAATCTACTTTTTGTTCTTTATTTGAGATTAGGGTTAGGCCTCATCTTAGCAGTGTGATTAAGGTTAGGTTTACAAATCAGATTTTAAGAAGATAAGTTATATAAATGGATAGGGGTTTGCCATAATTATGACTTTATGACTGTGGTGAGAAGCGGTCCTTTCACTATCACCACAGACCAATGAGACAGATCATTCACCGGATGTATAAATATGAAGCATCCGCTTGGCGTTTCCACTCACTACAAAATAGTGTAATGTTTTTTATTATTTTAGAAATTCTGTGCGTGTAATGTTTACTGTTCATTTTTATTGTTTATGTCACTTGTGTATATAATCTATGTATATAATCTACTTCACTTGCTTTGGCAATGTTAACATATTGAAACGACCCTGGCTTTACAAGCGCGGATATCGACTCTGCCGCTGGAGCAAGCTTTTACGGGACAATCGATGGCGCCCTGGACTTCGGGCTTGAAGGTCGAGGGTTCGAGATTTTTTTTTTACAATATTTTTCCCATGCCAATAAAGCCCCTTTAATTGAATTGATGTGGTCGGCAGTGGGAAAATATGGAACGAGATGGATTGTGGTCGACAATATGCTAATTTTCTAATCGATGAAACATCGTGGAATAAGTTTTATAGACGTTACCCTTTGTCAACGTTTTTAAACAAAATGCGTTGTTTAGAAGGAGTGCAATAGAGAATTGGGTTGTTACGCACACGCTCTTCATAGAGTCGGCGTTCCGTAACGGAAACATGCGCATGTACGCTAGAACGGGCCAATAGGATCTTGGTTGCTTGTGTTTGGCTCTGCCCACCTCCTTGCTTGTTCTGCCCACTATTTAATCATTTGTTCCGGTTTGAAACGACGGGTTGTGGTCTATCTTGGTTTAGTTATAACAATCTTTGCTACCACGTCAGACTGTGGCAGACTTCCATGAAAGATCCACGTCGCCATCTGCTGACGAGTTTGTAACGCAGTTGAGGGATTTTTTTTAATTGTATTTTTATTTCAGACAAAAAGTTAATAATTTTCAAGAATAACATTATATGACCCTCTCTCCCTCTCCTTATGAGAGAGGGTCAAAGAGAGAGAGATGGATAGAGAGGGTCAAAGAGAGACAGAGAGGAATATAGGATGATATTTAGCAGATACAGCCTAAATGTTTCAAATGATTAATACGAACTTTGAGGTTCCTTTCATATAATGTGATATAACATTATTATTGGAAATAAAATAAAACCAATCGTTGAAATTGTTTTAACTTGTAGTCATAAAATAAAATAAAACATTCCCTCAACTGCGTTTCCCCCTCCAGTCAGCAGAGGGCGCTGTGAGTCTTTCAGGCCAGTCTGCCAGAATGTGACGTGGAGGTGAACTGGACTCTTCTTTAAACAACAACAGCAAGTCGGTCGTCACTAGTTACCACAGTCACAAAGTCCTAATTATGGCTAAACCTCGCCCAATTCTCAATTCTACAACTTCTCTTATTAAAATCAGATGTTTAAACCTAACCTTGTGTCTAACCTTAAATGAAGACAAAAACATGTCATGTTTTTTATTATTTTTTTATATATATATTTTTTACGATAGCCAATGTTGACATTGTGGCTGTAGTAACTATTGATAAGGCAACTAGTCAGCCATGTTCTTTTATAGTTAAATGATAATGGTCAGCCACCTCGGTAGCTTGCTAGCTGAAACATTGAAGCTCTTTAGACTCGTTAGTGTATATTATCCACTGTGTTTTAAACTCACTTATGTCGTCTAGCTAGTTATCCCATTAAATTTAATATTTACATTGTTGTTATTAGTCAGCGAACGTAGCTGTCTGGTTAAGTTCACTAGCCTAGATAGCTAACTGTTAGCTAACATCCCCGACCATGAGTTCACTGAGCTACTCTCCTCCTGATAAAGAAGAGGAGGTCTGCTGGACGGAGAAAGAGGGTCTGTGGCTGAACGTTGTTGTGAAAGAGGAGAAGGAAGAGGAGGATGTCACTGAAACAAAATTAGAGGATGAGGATGTTGCAGTGAAAGAAGAGAAAGAGGAGGCTCCCGTTTTTGGAGTGAAGGAGGAGGGAGAGATAACTGTCGTATTAGAAGAAGAAGAGGAGGATACTGGACATCTGATTAACCCCAGTAAGTAACTTACTGTCTTAAAACAGAAACACCCACTGCAGTTGTTGAACTAATGGGCAAAGTCGCGCGGTAACAGAGTCGAGCTTCCACTATCAAATCAATATTTATTATACAGCACATTTCAGACATGGAACGCAACAGAATGAGAAAAAAACCCAGAAATATTTACTGCACAACAAACAGAGGATCAAAAGTCCAAAGAGTAACAATAAAAACGTAACTACTTTAAAGGAAAAGCAAAGCTGAAAAGGTGTGTTATTAAAATATATTTTAAATATGTCCACAGTTTCGGCCCCCCTCAGGTTCTCTGACTGGCTAGTTCAGAGTCTGGGGGTATAGTAACTAAAGACTGCCTCTCCATGCCTCTTGGCCCCCCTCAGGTTCTCTGGCAGGCTAGTTCAGAGTCTGGGGGTATAGTAACTAAAGACTGCCTCTCCATGCCTCTTGGCCCCCCTCGGGTTCTCTAGCAGGCTAGTTCAGAGTCTGGGGGTATAGTAACTCCAGGCTGCCTCTCCATGCCTCTTGGCCCCCCTCAGGTTCTCTGGTAGGCTAGTTCAGAGTCTGGGGGTATAGTAACTAAATAATGCCTCTCGGTCCCCCTCAGGTTCTCTGACTGGCTAGTTCAGAGTCTGGGGGCATAGTAACTAAAGGCTGCCTCTCCATGCCTCTTGGTCCCCCTCAGGTTCTCTGGCAGGCTAGTTCAGAGTCTGGGGGCATAGTAACTAAAGGCTGCCTCTCCATGTTTCTTGGTCCTAGACTTTGGGATTATAAAAATGCCCATATCTTCTTTTTATAATCAGAGCCAAGTCTTGCTCTTGTCAACCCTTCTTCTTCTTCTTCTTCTTCATGTGACTTTTCACATGAAGAAGCTGTATCGCTGCCTTTCGCAGGTCAGAGTGTGATTTTGCACATTTTGGTCACTCCCCCCTATAGGATCCTACACCAGCCCACTACTTTGGCCCTATAGGATCCTACACCATCCCACTACTTTAACCCTAAAGGATCCTACACCATCCCACTACTTTAACCCTAAAGGATCCTACACCATCCCACTACTTTGGCCCTATAGGATCCTACACCATCCCACTACTTTAACCCTAAAGGATCCTACACCATCCCACTACTTTGGCCCTATAGGATCCTACACCATCCCACTACTTTGGCCCTAAATGATCCTACACCAGCCCATCTACCTGGGAGGATGGAACCCAGTCTCTCCAAACAATAAATAAAGTTTAGGGTAGAGAGCATCTTTCAGCTGTCTTTTTGCATTTATTGGTGGAAAGAAGATTGGATTGCCCGGACGTCAAGTGAATGTCTCAGTCTGACTTGAGAGTACTGACTGACTTAAACGCTGTGTTCTCAGGTATATTGCTACAATCAATTGACATTGATGTGGTCCTACTCTTTCTAAGTCAAATGAAAACGCTACCAGTTCGCTAAATTACTCCTGAGTCAGTCCATTGTCATTATTACATTCACACTGTTTTCTATCACCAGGTTCTTAAATGTTGTGAAAACGGGTTCATCATATTGATCACAACTAGCTCGGTTTACAGCCTGGTCTCACAGACTAGACGTAACATAGTAAAAAATACATCAACTACCTCGGTTTACAGCCTGGTCTCACAGACTAGACGTAACATAGTAAAAAATACATCAACTACCTCGGTTTACAGCCTGGTCTCACAGACTAGACGTAACATAGTAAAAAATACATCAACTACCTCGGTTTACAGCCTGGTCTCACAGACTAGACGTAACATAGTAAAAAATACATCAACTACCTCGGTTTACAGCCTGGTCTCACAGACTAGACGTAACATAATCTCCCTTAATTAAACATTTCCAAATATATATATATTTTTCTGTAGTGCTTTGATCAGTTTCTACACTTCAACATCCCATGAAAATTAATATTAAAAAAAACATTATTTGAAGCTTTACATGTATATGGTTTTTAGTGAAGGTAAGACAGACTGACATGATCAAATAAAACATATATAAATATATTTCAATCTGTATGTAACTAGGCAAGTCAGTTAAGAACAAATTCTTATTTACAATAACGGCCTCCTGCGGGGATGGGGGCTGGGATTAAAAATAAATTAAATTAAAATATAGGAGTAAACACACATCACGACAAGAGAGACACCACTAAATAAAGAGAGACCTAAGATGACAACACAGCAGCACAAAACATGGTACAAACATTATTGGGCACAGACGACAGCACAAATGGCAAGAAGGTAGAGACAACAATATGTCAGGCGAAGCAGTCACAACTGTGAGTAAGAATAAAATAAAATAAAAATAAAGAAGAACCCTGGAATGAGTAGGTGTTCTAGAACGTTTGATCAGCAGTGTAAATGCATCATACAATCATATCAGTCTGTCTTACCTTAAACCATAACAATATACACTGCTCCAAAAAATAAAGGGAACACTTAAACAACACAATGTAACTCCAAGTCAATCCCACTTCTGTGAAATCAAACTGTCCACTTAGGACGCAACACTGATTGACAATAAAGTTCACATGCTATTGTGCAAACGGAATAGACAACAGGTGGAAATTATAGGCATTTAGCAAGACACCCCCAATAAAGGAGTGGTTCTGCAGGTGGGGACCACAGACCACTTCTCAGTTCCTATGCTTCCTGGCTGATGTTTTGGTCACTTTTGAATGCTGGCGGTGCTTTCACTCTAGTGGTAGCATGAGAAGGAGTCTACAACCCACACAAGTGGCTCAGGTAGTGCAGCTCATCCAGGATGGCACATCAATGCGAGCTGTGGCAAGAAGGTTTGCTGTGTCTGTCAGCGTAGTGTCCATAGCATGGAGGCGCTACCAGGAGACAGGCAAGTACATCAGGAGATGTGGAGGTGACTGTAGGAGGGCAACAACCCAGCAGCAGGACCGCTACCACCTCCTTTGTGCAAAGTGGAGCAGGAGGAGCACTGACAGAGCCCTGCAAAATGACCTCCAGCAGGCCACAAATGTGCATGTGTCTGCTCAAACGGTCAGAAACAAACTCCATGAGGGTGGTATGAGGGCCCGACGTCCACAGGTGGGGGTTGTGCTTACAGCCCAACACCGTGCAGGACGTTTGGCATTTGCCAGAGAACACCAAGATTGGCAAATTCGCCACTTGCACCATGTGCTCTTCACAGATGAAAGCAGGTTCACACTGAGCATGTGACAGACGTGACAGAGTCTGGAGACACCGTGGAGAACGTTCTGCTGCCTGCAACATCCTCCAGCATGACCGGTTTGGCGGTGGGTCAGTCATGGTGTGGGGTGGCATTTCTTTGGGGGAGAGTTGAATAGAGTTGAAGTCGATAGTGTAGACGCGGCCCAGGGTGGACAGGCTGATCTTGTCCTCTCCGTTCTGGTGGGCCGTCTCAATGATGCAGCTGTCGATGCGGTTGTAGGGGTTAGGTACTGAGATGAGATCCTCAGACCCCTTGTGAGACCATATACTGGTGCGGTTGGCCCTGGGTTCCTCCTAATGCAAGACAATGCTAGACCTCATGTGGCTGGAGTGTGTCAGCAGTTCCTGCAAGAGGAAGGCATTGATGCTATGGACTGGCCCGCCCGTTCCCCAGACCTGAATCTAATTGAGCACATCTGGGACATCATGTCTCGCTCCATCCACCAACGCCACGTTGCACCACAGACTGTCCAGGAGTTGGCGGATGCTTTAGTCCAGGTCTGGGAGGAGATCCCTCAGGAGACCACCCGCCACCTCATCAGGAGCATGCCCAGGTGTTGTAGGGAGGTCATACAGGCACGTGGAGGCCACACACACTACTGAGCCTTATTTTGACTTGTTTTAAGGACATTACATCAAAGTTGGATCAGCCTGTAGTGTGGTTTTCCACTTTAATTTTGAGTGTGACTCCAAATCCAGACCTCCATGGGTTGATAAATTTGATTTCCATTGATAATTTTTGTGTGATTTTGTTGTCAGCACATTCAACTATGTAAAGAAAAAAGTATTTAATAAGAATATTTCATTCATTCAGATCTAGGATGTGTTATTTTAGTGTTCCCTTTATTTTTTTGAGCAGTGTATATTATATAGTTTTTAGGTGAGACGGGCTGATATGTTTGTGTAGATGATACTGTATATAGATGTTTCTATTGTGTTATCGACTGTACTTTTTTTTTATCCTATGTGTAACTCTGTGTTGTCGTTTGTCGCACTGCTTTGCTTTGTCTTGGCCAGATCGCAGTTGTAAATGAGAACTTGTTCTCAACTGGCCCACCTGGTTAAATAAAGGTGAAATTAAAAAAAAATATATATATAACATCTGTAAACTGTGGCCACCGGTTATTAGCTCTATTAGTTAATGTTATATAAACTCTGACCACTGGTTATTAGTTAATGTCCTATAAACTCTGACCACTGGTTATTAGTTAATGTTCTATAAACTCTGACCACTGGTTATTAGTTATATTAGTTAATGTTCTATAAACTCTGACCACTGGTTATTAGTTATATTAGTTAATGTTATATAAACTCTGACCACTGGCTATTAGTTAATGTCCTATAAACTCTGACCACTGGTTATTAGTTAATGTCCTATAAACTCTGACCACTGGTTATTAGTTATATTAGTTAATGTTCTATAAACTCTGACCACTGGTTATTAGTTAATGTTCTATAAACTCTGACCACTGGTTATTAGTTAATGTTCTATAAACTCTGACCACTGGTTATTAGTTAATGTCCTATAAACTCTGACCACTGGTTATTAGTTAATGTTCTATAAACTCTGACCACTGGTTATTAGTTAATGTTCTATAAACTCTGACCACTGGTTATTAGTTAATGTCCTATAAACTCTGACCACTGGTTATTAGTTAATGTTCTATAAACTCTGACCACTGGCTATTAGTTAATGTTCTATAAACTCTGACCACTGGTTATTAGTTCTATTAGTTAATGTCCTATAAACTCTGACCACTGGTTATTAGTTAATGTTCTATAAACTCTGACCACTGGTTATTAGTTCTATTAGTTAATGTCCTATAAACTCTGACCACTGGTTATTAGTTAATGTTCTATAAACTCTGACCACTGGTTATTAGTTAATGTTCTATAAACTCTGACCACTGGTTATTAGTTAATGTTCTATAAACTCTGACCACTGGTTATTAGTTAATGTCCTATAAACTCTGACCACTGGTTATTAGTTAATATTCTATAAACTCTGACCACTGGTTATTAGTTATATTAGTTAATGTTCTATAAACTCTGACCACTGGTTATTAGTTAATGTTCTATAAACTCTGACCACTGGTTATTAGTTATATTAGTTAATGTTCTATAAACTCTGACCACTGGTTATTAGTTAATGTTCTATAAACTCTGACCACTGGTTATTAGTTATATTAGTTAATGTTCTATAAACTCTGACCACTGGTTATTAGTTAATGTCCTATAAACTCTGACCACTGGTTATTAGTTAATGTCCTATAAACTCTGACCACTGGTTATTAGTTAATGTCCTATAAACTCTGACCACTGGTTATTAGCTCTATTAGTTAATGTTCTATAAACTCTGACCACTGGTTATTAGTTAATGTTATATAAACTCTGACCACTGGTTATTAGTTAATGTTATATAAACTCTGACCACTGGTTATTAGTTAATGTCCTATAAACTCTGACCACTGGTTATTAGTTAATGTCCTATAAACTCTGACCACTGGTTATTAGTTAATGTCCTATAAACTCTGACCACTGGTTATTAGTTAATGTCCTATAAACTCTGACCACTGGTTATTAGTTAATGTTCTATAAACTCTGACCACTGGTTATTAGTTCTATTAGTTAATGTCCTATAAACTCTGACCACTGGTTATTAGTTAATGTTCTATAAACTCTGACCACTGGTTATTAGTTAATGTTCTATAAACTCTGACCACTGGTTATTAGTTAATGTCCTATAAACTCTGACCACTGGTTATTAGTTAATGTCCTATAAACTCTGACCACTGGTTATTAGTTATATTAGTTAATGTCCTATAAACTCTGACCACTGGTTATTAGTTAATGTCCTATAAACTCTGACCACTGGTTATTAGTTAATGTTCTATAAACTCTGACCACTGGTTATTAGTTCTATTAGTTAATGTTCTATAAACTCTGTCCACTGGTTATTAGTTAATGTTCTATAAACTCTGACCACTGGTTATTAGTTCTATTAGTTAATGTTCTATAAACTCTGACCACTGGTTATTAGTTAATGTTCTATAAACTCTGACCACTGGTTATTAGTTAATGTCCTATAAACTCTGACCACTGGTTATTAGTTAATGTCCTATAAACTCTGACCACTGGTTATTAGTTAATGTTCTATAAACTCTGACCACTGGTTATTAGTTCTATTAGTTAATGTCCTATAAACTCTGACCACTGGTTATTAGTTCTATTAGTTAATGTCCTATAAACTCTGACCACTGGTTATTAGTTAATGTCCTATAAACTCTGACCACTGGTTATTAGTTCTATTAGTTAATGTTCTATAAACTCTGACCACTGGTTATTAGTTAATGTCCTATAAACTCTGACCACTGGTTATTAGTTCTATTAGTTAATGTCCTATAAACTCTGACCACTGGTTATTAGTTAATGTCCTATAAACTCTGACCACTGGTTATTAGTTCTATTAGTTAATGTCCTATAAACTCTGACCACTGGTTATTAGTTAATGTCCTATAAACTCTGACCACTGGTTATTAGTTAATGTCCTATAAACTCTGACCACTGGTTATTAGTTCTATTAGTTAATGTTCTATAAACTCTGACCACTGGTTATTAGTTCTATTAGTTAATGTCCTATAAACTCTGACCACTGGTTATTAGTTAATGTCCTATAAACTCTGACCACTGGTTATTAGTTAATGTCCTATAAACTCTGACCACTGGTTATTAGTTCTATTAGTTAATGTCCTATAAACTCTGACCACTGGTTATTAGTTAATGTCCTATAAACTCTGACCACTGGTTATTAGTTCTATTAGTTAATGTCCTATAAACTCTGACCACTGGTTATTAGTTAATGTCCTATAAACTCTGACCACTGGTTATTAGTTCTATTAGTTAATGTCCTATAAACTCTGACCACTGGTTATTAGTTAATGTCCTATAAACTCTGACCACTGGTTATTAGTTCTATTAGTTAATGTCCTATAAACTCTGACCACTGGTTATTAGTTAATGTTCTATAAACTCTGACCACTGGTTATTAGTTAATGTCCTATAAACTCTGACCACTGGTTATTAGTTCTATTAGTTAATGTTCTATAAACTCTGACCACTGGTTATTAGTTAATGTCCTATAAACTCTGACCACTGGTTATTAGTTAATGTTCTATAAACTCTGACCACTGGTTATTAGTTAATGTCCTATAAACTCTGACCACTGGTTATTAGTTAATGTTCTATAAACTCTGACCACTGGTTATTAGTTAATGTCCTATAAACTCTGACCACTGGTTATTAGTTAATGTTCTATAAACTCTGACCACTGGTTATTAGCTCTATTAGTTAATGTTCTATAAACTCTGACCACTGGTTATTAGCTCTATTAGTTAATGTTCTATAAACTCTGACCACTGGTTATTAGCTCTATTAGTTAATGTTCTATAAACTCTGACCACTGGTTATTAGCTCTATTAGTTAATGTTCTATAAACTCTGACCACTGGTTATTAGCTCTATTAGTTAATGTTCTATAAACTCTGACCACTGGTTATTAGTTCTATTAGTTAATGTTCTATAAACTCTGACCACTGGTTATTAGTTCTATTAGTTAATGTCCTATAAACTCTGACCACTGGTTATTAGTTAATGTCCTATAAACTCTGACCACTGGTTATTAGTTCTATTAGTTAATGTCCTATAAACTCTGACCACTGGTTATTAGTTAATGTCCTATAAACTCTGACCACTGGTTATTAGTTCTATTAGTTAATGTTCTATAAACTCTGACCACTGGTTATTAGTTAATGTTCTATAAACTCTGACCACTGGTTATTAGTTAATGTTATATAAACTCTGACCACTGGTTATTAGTTAATGTCCTATAAACTCTGACCACTGGTTATTAGTTCTATTAGTTAATGTTCTATAAACTCTGACCACTGGTTATTAGTTAATGTTTTACACCCTCAGTAGCTTGACTCTGTTTAGGATGTTCTATTCCTTTATCTGTTCTGCGTCTAGTTTTTGTTTGTTTGTCCACACTGCTGAATCTGTGTGATTTATCACCATTAGAGGGGGGGGGGGGTTACTCAACAAGCCCATCTTTTATCTCCTCCTGTACATACTGTTGTTGTTTTACTGTTACAACAGCCACTTTCCTCAGCATCTAGTTCCCCGATCAATATATTCATTGCCTGTGTATTTTGCAGTTACGTCATAGGAAGACTGTTTTGTCATGTGGAGATTTAATTTACGTCTCTCTGTTTTTAACCAAATATTATGTTTGTCTTTGGCAGGCGAGAGACCAGACTCTCACTCTGACCGTGGAAATGGTCCTTCAGGGGAACGAGACCCAGAGACGCCCAAACCAGCGAGACCACACCACTGCTCCCAGTGTAATAAGAGTTTTAAGTGGTTATGTAAGCTGAAAAAGCACGAGAAAATACACACAGGAGAGAAGCCTTTCCAATGCTCCCAGTGTGGAAAGAGTTTTACCCAGTTAGGGACCCTGAAAAGGCATGAGAGAATACACACAGGAGAGAAGCCTTTCCAATGCTCCCAGTGTGGAAAGGGTTTTACACGATTAGGGAACCTGAAAAAGCATGAGGGAACCCACACAGGAGAGAACCCCTTACAATGCTCTCAGTGTGGAAAACGTTTTACCAAGTTAGGGAACCTGAAGGAGCATGAAAGGACACACACAGGGGAGAACTCTTACCGTTGCTCTCAGTGTGGAAAGGATTTTACCAAGTTAGGGAGCCTAAAAGTACATAAAAGAATACACACGGGAGAGAAACCTTTCCAGTGTTCTCAGTGTGGAAAAGGTTTTACACGGTTAGGGCATCTGAAGGAACATAAAAGAATACACACAGGAGAGAAACCTTTCCAATGCTCCCAGTGTGGAAAGGGTTTTACCTTGTTAGGGAACCTGAATATGCATGAAAAAACACACACGGGAGAAAAGCCTTACCAATGCTCCCAGTGTGGAAAGAGCTTTACACAGTTAGGGAACCTGAAGGAGCATGAAAAGACACATACAGGGGAGACATCTTACCATTGCGCTCTGTGCGGAAAGGATTTTACACGGTTAGGGAACCTGAAAAGGCATGAGAGAATACACGCGCTCTTTCCAACGCGCCCAGTGAGGAGCAGGACTTGGAACCGGTTCAGGGAACAGAACCTAAACCCTGAAAAGAGCAAAACATTTGAGGAACAGAAACAGAACCGATAACGAAAGTGATCTCTACCGTTCAAGAACAGAAGCGTTATTTTTGAAAAGCTTGGGAACCGGTTAATGTTATTTTAAAGTAATTGTGGAAATCTAATTTTTCAAAGTTCTTATTCTGTTAAAATCATACCCAAATAATGTCTACTCGTATTTTATACACCTGTGAGCAAAAGGGTGTAACTGAAATAGCAAAATCCAATCATTTGAAGTGGTGTCCACATACGTTTGACCATGTGGTGTATCTCATCAATGTTCCCGTCAGTATTATTCCACCATGTTAGAGAGAGAACACAGGTGCTGATTGTAAAACACTTTTGATAAATGCAAACGTTTTTTTCTGAATATAAATAAAATGTGTAACGCCATTAGTGAACGTTCATTATATACATCTATGTACTGTTACACCATGTAGGAGCAGTATAGACCTAGTCTGTTCATTATATACATGATGTATTGTTACACCATGTAGGAGCAGTATAGACCTAGTCTGTTCATTATATACATCTGCATGATGTATTGTTACACCATGTAGGAGCAGTATAGACCTAGTCTGTTCATTATATACATCTACATGATGTATTGTTACACCATGTAGGAGCAGTATAGACCTAGTCTGTTACATGTAGGAGCAGTATAGACCTAGTCTGTTACATGTAGGTGCAGTATAGACCTAGTATGTTACATGTAGGAGCAGTATAGACCTAGTATGTTACATGTAGGAGCAGTATAGACCTAGTTGCTTATTTTGATGCTATCTGTTTGTTTAAATGGCTGAATAAGAAATTGAAATGCAGATCTGTAGTAGATGTTACATTTTATTTTATTCTCACTCATTAAAAATCTTCACCAATCAATCAACACTTGCTTCTCTTTGTACGGCTCAATACAATATTGTTTAGTTAAATAAACATTTAAACATTTTAAACAATTAAATGTCTTTCCCATCAACTTCCAGGTCAATAGCTTCAGCCCCACCACACACACACACACAATTCTTATTGACGTTGAGCTCCTTTTTGATTCGTTCTAACATGCGCGCTATTTGCATGTGTAATGCCCACACACTTCCTCGTCAAGAAAAAGTCTGTGATGGAGCTTTCTGAAAATGAGAAACGAAACTGACACATCGTAATGACCAGGGATTAAAATAGGAGCAACTAGAAGCATTTTGAGCCTTCGTGTGAGGGGAGGATGTATTAGCAGTCTTACCAATGGGGGAAAAGACTCATTTACCAGCTAGCTATTTTAGCTTTGCTCCACAGCAATATAAGTTCCCGTCGGCCGTAGTGACCATAACATTGTGGTAATAAAATAATTTGTAAGAGATCTTACAACATGTTTTCTCAGGACTTTTTTTGTTGTTGCAGATGTTAAACATGTGTGTTGGTCTGATGTGTACCAGGAAGTGGAAGTTCAACATGTGTGTTGGTCTGATGTGTATCAGGAAGTGGAAGTTCAACATGTGTGTTGGTCTGATGTGTACCAGGAAGTGGAAGTTCAACATGTGTGTTGGTCTGATGTGTACCAGGAAGTGGAAGTTCAGCATGTGTGTTGGTCTGATGTGTATCAGGATTGGAAGCTCAACATGTGTGTTGGTCTGATGTGTACCAGGAAGTGGAAGTTCAACATGTGTGTTGGTCTGATGTGTAACAGGAAGTGGAAGTTCAACATGTGTGTTGGTCTGATGTGTACCAGGAAGTGGAAGTTCAACATGTGTGTTGGTCTGATGTGTACCAGGAAGTGGAAGTTCAACATGTGTGTTGGTCTGATGTGTAACAGGAAGTGGAAGTTCAACATGTGTGTTGGTCTGATGTGTACCAGGAAGTGGAAGTTCAACATGTGTGTTGGTCTGATGTGTACCAGGAAGTGGAAGTTCAACATGTGTGTTGGTCTGATGTGTATCAGGAAGTGGAAGTTCAACATGTGTGTTGGTCTGATGTGTATCAGGAAGTGGAAGTTCAACATGTGTGTTGGTCTGATGTGTATCAGGAAGTGGAAGTTCAACATGTGTGTTGGTCTGATGTGTATCAGGAAGTGGAAGTTCAACATGTGTGTTGGTCTGATGTGTATCAGGAAGTGGAAGTTCAACATGTGTGTTGGTCTGATGTGTACCAGGAAGTGGAAGTTCAACATGTGTGTTGGTCTGATGTGTATCAGGAAGTGGAAGTTCAACATGTGTGTTGGTCTGATGTGTATCAGGAAGTGGAAGTTCAACATGTGTGTTGGTCTGATGTGTATCAGGAAGTGAATCCAGAAGCAGCACCGGAAGTATTTGATCAATTGTTGACGAGCTCCTGTTAAGAAATGAACAGTAAGAACTGCTGAAGCAGCTGTGTCTGCATGTGTTGGTTTTATATTATACGCACAACACTTTAGTGAGGAAACAGCATGCGAATGGTCCATCAGCATCAAACACTTATTTTCTCTAGTTAGCAAAACACGCTCTAACTTAAAGTGTGCAGGTGCAGAGCCCCGGAGTGTGTCCAAGAGCCCTGATTGGTTGGAATGAATCAGTAACCCTGATGGAGTTTTCTTCCACTAAAGGCTTCAACTTAATCCTTCACCTCAGTAACTGTGACTGTATTGCACCCAAAAGGTGCCAAAAGAGCTCTCTTGTGACATAAACAGACAGTCATGCAGCGAACCTCAAAAATACAGAGTTCACTCCTCCCACTGGCCGCACCTTATGTTGAATAAATATGATTTAGATGTGATTTCATTCAAACTACATTAAATCAAATGTTTTTTCCCCCACCTTTACACACCAGACAGTATCAATCAAACTCCTTTTCAACCTGTGTTCTTTGCTTCATTAGTCTGAGTCTGGGGCCGGCTCTAGAGGGTGGCATTGATTCCCCAGATAGAATTTGAATTTGTGCCCCTCCCTCCCCTCCTCCCCCAGTTTTGTTTCACATAAACATAACAGATGGAATGTGAATAACCCTGTCTGGTTCTGCCAATGTAGCGCTGGCGGTCCGGTCAGTAGAGCAGACCAGGACAGAGATGTTATATGCCAGGTGAGAACTCATAATCTAAGGAGCGGTGAAGTAGGGGGATGTAACAATGTAATATTTTGTACTTAAAATCCCAAAATGCATTTTGATTGGGCACCTAGCCATGCAATGTCATAAGGTACCGCCTTCATTATCTTGTTTAGGAAGCGCATTGGATCCCAGGGAGGGTTTTTTTTTCTCACAGAAAGGGGAAAGGTTGATCACTTTTTCAGACAGCTACAGCTAACAATAGGCTAGCTAGTAGCTACTAGCTTCGATATGTTTTTGGAAGCGGCGCGCTGAATAATTATAGCTAGTTGGCTAAGCTTTGGTCAGCATGGATAACCGAGAAATGGCTGGGCAAAAACTGAGGAACACCATGACGAGAGCGATACCAAGCTCACCGACCAGTGTACAGGCCCGACCATCGAGGCTGAGGACCCTAGCAGTAATTGTAATTCAGGGGAATTCATAGATTTCAAAAGTGTGAGATTTTATGCATATGGGGCGAAGGCAGTTGTCTTTAATAAGCACGTTCCTCTCTTGTTGCGTAGCAATAGAACGGCCTTTCTCTTCCTGTCACGACGTAGCGGAAATAAATGATCCATTTATCATTTCAGTCACAGGGAAGTTCTTCATATATTCAGCAGATAAAACCAATGATAGGAATGACTGGAAACTACATAAATAAATACAATTATGGTGCGCAGTCATCTTGGCCCTTCCAGCTATAAACAGCGTCTCTTCGAGCGTATGAACTCGGTAGCACAGACTAGATCCATATTTTAGTGTATTTTTTAAAAACGTATTTCACCTTTATTTAACCAGGTGAACTTGAGAAATAATGCATCGTGGGACGATATCCGGAAATACGTTCATAAATATGTAATAACGCAAAAATAACAGTTTGTACTTATAGTTAACCAGATCGTGACTACAATGAATTTACTACATCTTTAACCACACTGTGTTGTTACATTGGTGAGTAAAAACTCATGATTCCTACCCCCCGACCTCTCTGATTCAGGGTTAAATGCGGACATATTTCAGTTGAATGCATTCAGTTGTACTTGTAACTTGTCCGAAAATTAAATGTTTTTACTCATCTGCGTTCCCACTGTGATATCTTGCCCACTCCAGTCAGCAGATGGCGGTCTGGGAATTTAAGGCGATGCTGCTGGTGTGACGTATAATGTAGTGGACGGAACTCGTCTTTCAACAGCAACAACAGCTAGTCAGACACCTCGGTAGCTTGTAGACAACAGAGACACACCAATAAAGCTCTTAGACGTTTTGTGGTATATTAGCCACTGTGTTGTAAACACATTTCTGTCGTCTAACGTTAGTTATACCATTTACTGTCACATTTACGTTGTTATTAGTCAGCTAGCTGGCTTGTTAAGCACTAGCCTAGCTAGCTAACATCTCCGACCATGAGTTCACTAAGCTACTCTCCTCCTGTTAAAGAAGAGGAGGTCTGCTGGACGGAGAAAGAAGCTCTCGTGAAAGAGGAGGAGGAAGAGAAGGATGGTACAATACAAAAACAAGTAGAGGGTGAGGCTGTTACTGTTAAAGAAGAAGAGAACGGCGTTTCAGTGAAAGAAGAGGAAGACTCGTTCAGAGTGAAAGAGGAGGAGGATGTTACAGTAAAAGAAGAGGAGGAAGAGAAAGAGGATGCAGTTTTTGGAGTGAAAGAGGAGGAGGAGGAGATGGCTGTCACACTGAAA
>NC_048577.1:1853265-1975765 GCF_013265735.2 Oncorhynchus mykiss
TTGGTTATTGATTTGGACAAGTTAAAATTGTTTTGACATTGGGGCTATCCCACCTATCAAAATGTTGTTGAAAAGACGTTGAAAAGAAGACTATGTCCGACGTCCAATCTACGTTCGGTTTTGGTTGAAAGTTGAACAAACTGTTTCCAGGTTTCAATGACATCAAAACAACTCAATTCCAACGTACTTGCAGCCTATACATATGGATGCAGTATAATTTTAAAAACTTGGACCACCTTATGATTTTTTTTTTAAAACAATCATCCAATATTTACACACAGGATTTCTTTACAACATTCAAGTGCTAGTTGTCTTTATTACACTACTGAAGAAGCATGACTCAAATCACCTCATATTTCAAACATTCAGCCTGACAAAATATACA
This sequence comes from Oncorhynchus mykiss, assembly GCF_013265735.2. Taxonomy (NCBI): domain Eukaryota; kingdom Metazoa; phylum Chordata; class Actinopteri; order Salmoniformes; family Salmonidae; genus Oncorhynchus; species Oncorhynchus mykiss. Next base: position 1,853,651 of record NC_048577.1, read on the forward strand.
TGTTTTATTATTCCATGCCTCACCATTCAGTTCATTATCTCCAATACATAAGGTCTCCTTCCCGTATCCAAATCAGATGGTTGGCGTTCCGAAGGTCCAACTTCGAGAACACAGTCGCCCCCTGGAGAGGCTCGAAAGCCGAGGAGTGGTAGCGGTTAAGGCCCTGGTAGTCGATATACGGGAGACTTGTGTCCTTCTCCACAAAGAAGAACCCTGCGCCCAGAGAGTCCTCAATCTACCCGTTGTCTTGGTTTCCGGACCAGACAGGGAATGAAGCCGCCCCCGAGGCGGTGTAGTACCAGGCAGGAGGTCAGAGGTCAGGGCAGAGTCATAGGGTCGATGCGGAGGAAGAGATGTGGCGCGGGCCTTGTTGAAAATCTCCCGGGCAAGGCACAGAGCAGAACGGTTTCCAACACAGGATTGAACCAGTAGCCCAGTTGATCAGGGGGCTATGCCTCTGGAGTTAAGACAATCCCAAAACCACAGGTGCATGAGGAGATTCAATGAGCAGGAACTGCATGAACTCACTGTGGTTATCTGACACTCGCTGGTTGATAGGAATCGTATTGTGAGTGACCCTGCCAATAGAGCGTCCATCCAATACTCTGACGTCCATGGGAACGGAGAGGAGTTGTGTGGAGATACGCAGCTCCGGGTAGTGCCCATTAAGCTCTCGTCGGCCCCAAAATCCAGAAGTACCTGGAGAGATTTAGACTGGTCACCCAACAACAGGATGGCATTTAAAAAAAGGTTTTATTTAACCAGGTAGGCTAGTTGAGAACAAGTTCTCATTTACAACTGCGACCTGGCCAAGATAAAACATAGCAGTTTGACACATACAACAACACAGAGTTACACATGGAATAAACAAAACATACAGTCAATAATACAGTAGAACAAAAGAAAACAAAAAGTCTATATACAGTGAGTGCAAATGAGGTAATATAATTACAATATAGCAATTAAACACTGGAATGGTAGATGTTCAGAAGATGAATGTGCAAGTAGAGATGCTGGGGTGCAAAGGAGTAAGATAAATAAATACAGTATGGGGATGAGGTAGTTGGATGGGCTGTTTACAGATGGACTATGTACAGGTGCAGTGATCTGTGAGCTGCTCTGACAGCTGGTGCATAAAGTTTCTGAGGGAGATCTGAGTCTCCAGCTTCAGTGATTTTTGCAGTTTGTTCCAGTCATTGGCAGCAGAGAACTGGAAGGAAAGGCTTTGGGGCTGACCAGTGAGATATACCTTCTGGAGCGTGTGCTACGAGTGGGTGCTGCTATGGTGACCAGGGAGCTGAGATAAGGCGGGGCTTTACCTAGCAGAAACTTGTAGATAACCTGTAGCCAGTGGATTTGATGTTTGTTTGTTTACCGTATGAAGCGAGGGCCAACCAACAAGAGCGTACAGGTCGCAGTGGTGGGTAGTGTATGGGGCTTTGGTGACAAAACGGATGGCACTGTGATAGACTGCATCCAATTTGTTGAGTAGAGTGTTGGAGGCTATTTTGTAAATGACATCGCCGAAGTCGAGGATCGGTAGGTTGGTCAGTTTTACAAGAGTATGTTTGACAGCATGAGTGAAGGAGGCTTTGTTGCGATATAGGAAGCCAATTCTAGATTTAATTTTGTATTGGAGATGCTTAATGTGAGTCTGGAAGGAGAGTTTACAGTCTAACCGGACACCTAGGTATTTGTAGTTGTCCACATATTCTAAGTCAGAGCCGTCAAGAGTAGTGATGCTGGACGGGCGGGAAGTGATCGATTGAATAGCATGCATTTAGTTTTACTTGCATTTAAGAGCAGTTGGAGGCCACGGAAGGAGAGTTGTATGGCATTGAAGCTCATCTGGAGGTTATTTAACACAGTGTCCAAAGAGGGGCCAGAAGTATACAGAATGGTGTCGTCTGCTTAGAGGTGGATCAGAGAATCACCAGCAGCAAGAGTAACATCATTGATGTATACAGAGAAGAGAGTCGGCCCGAGAATTGAACCCTGTGGCACCCTCATAGAGACTGCCAGAGGTCCTGACAACAGGCCCTCCAATTTGACACACTGAACTCTATCAGAGAAGTAGTTGATGAACCAGGCGAGGCAATAATTTGAGAAACCAAGGCTGTCGAGTCTGCCAATAAGAATGTGGTGATTGACAGAGTCTAAAGCATTGGCCAGGTCAATGAATACGGCTGCACAGTAATGTCTCTTATCGATGGCGGTGATGATGTTGTTTAGGACCTTGAGCGTGGCTGAGGTGCACCCTTGACCAGCTCTGAAACCAGATTGCATGGTGGAGAAGGTACGGTGAGATTCAAAATGGTTGGTAATCTGTTTGTTAACTTGGCTTTCGAAGACCTTAGAAAGACAGGGTAGGATAGATATAGGTCTGTAACAGTTTGGGTCTAGAGTGTCACCCCCTTTGAAGAGGGGGATGACCGCGGCCGCTTTCCAATCTTTGGGAATCTCAGACGATATGAAAGAGAGGTTGAACAGGCTAGTAATAAGGATTGCAACAATTTTGGCAGATCATTTTAGAAAGAGAGGGTCCAGATTGTGTAGTCCGGCTGATATGTAGGGGTCCAGATTTTGCAGCTCTTTCAGAACATCAGCTATCTGGATTTGGATGAAGGAGAAATGTTGGGTTGCTGTGGAGGGTGCCGGGCAGTTGACAAGGGTAGGGGTAGCCAGGTGGAAAGCATGGCCAGCCGTAGAGAAATGCAGTGGGCAGCTGGGAGGAGGTGTTCTTATTCTCCAAGGACTTTACAGTGTCCCAGAACTTGTTTGAGTTTGTACGACAGGATGCAAATTTCTGTTTGAAAAAGCTAGCCTTAGCTGCCTGTGTATATTGGTTCCTAACTTCCCTGAAAAGTTGCATATCACGGGGGCTATTCGATGTGTTTATGGATTTGGGGTTGTACCTGGTAGGTTCATTGATAATTTGTGCGAGATTGAGGGCATCAAGCTTAGATTGTAGGATGGCCGGGGTGTTAAGCATGTCCCAGTTTAGGTCACCTAGCAAAATCCAGACTTTCTTCCAACAGATATTATCAATAAATCCATTCCAATAAGGCATGACATAAGGTATAGATAGATACAACATCTTGCTGAAACAAGGTTTGTATCTCTCTGTTGTTGTATGGACCAAAAGAGAAACAAATCTTTCCTACTGATGAGTCAACAGGGTCAATAGAAGGTAGGCTCTGAGGGTCAGGTCTTTCCTACTGATGAGTCAACAGTGTCAACAGAAGGTAGGCTCTGAGGTTCAGGTCTTTCCTACTGATGAGTCAACAGGGTCAACAGAAGGTAGGCTCTGAAGGTCAGGTCTTTCCTACTGATGAGTCAACAGGGTCAACAGAAGGTAGGTTCTGAGGGTCAGGTCTTTCCTACTGATGAGTCAACAGGGTCAAGGGAAGGTGGGCTCTGAGGGTCAGGTCTTTCCTACTGATGAGTCAACAGGGTCAATAGAAGGTAGGTTCTGAGGGTCAGGTCTTTCCTACTGATGAGTCAACAGGGTCAATAGAAGGTAGGCTCTGAGGGTCAGGTCTTTCCTACTGATGAGTCAACAGGGTCAACAGAAGGTAGGCTCTGAGGGTCAGGTCTTTCCTACTGATGAGTCAACAGGGTCAATAGAAGGTAGGCTCTGAGGGTCAGGTATTTCCTACTGATGAGTCAACAGGGTCAACAGAAGGTAGGCTCTGAGGGTCAGGTCTTTCCTACTGATGAGTCAACAGGGTCAACAGAAGGTAGGTTCTGAGGGTCAGGTCTTTCCTACTGATGAGTCAACAGGGTCAACAGAAGGTAGGCTCTGAGGGTCAGGTCTTGACATGTTCCTGAATAACATAGCAACACCTGAGGGAATGGCATCTAAAACAATTGCAAAATCTTTAGGTGTTACAGGGACCTTGTGAAGTGATCAGAATTCTTTATAACTGAGTAAAAGACCCTCTGCATTTACCAGTTGACTCACCAATAGGATATTATTTCGGAACCAATACCACAATACACAAGGACCTTAAGGGGCATACATATACTTACAATATGAACTCAGTAGCACAGACTAGATCCATATGACGTTGAGAAATAGTGAATTGTGGGAAGTCTAGAAGATACCTTGTTTGTTCTTATAGGTAACCAGATCATGACTGCAACTAATGTACTAAGTCTTTAACCACACAGTGTTGTTACATTGGTGAGTAAAAACTCATGCTTCCTACGCTTTAACATTTTGGCTGAAAATAAAATATACATTTTCCCTCAACTGCGTTACCGCCTCCAGTCAGCAGATGGCGGTCTGAGACTTTAAGGCGATGCTGTTGGTGTGACGTATAATCTAGTGGACGGAACTTTCTTTCTTTCAACAGCAACAACAGTTAGTCAGACACCTCGGTAGCTTGATAGACAAAATAGCCGAACCAATACATTACTTTAGACGCTTTAGTGTATATTAGACACTGTGTTTTAAACCCACTTCTGTCGTCTAGTTAGTTATCCGATTTAATTTCATATTTACGGTGTTGTTATTAGTCAGCTACGGGCTGGTTAAGTTAGCATTAGCCTAGCTATCTAACATCCCCGACCATGAGTTCACTAAGCTACTCTCCTCCTGATAAAGAAGAGGAGGTCTCCTGTTCGGAGAAAGAAGCTCTCGTGAAAGAGGAGGAGGAAGAGGAGGCTGTTACAGTACAAAAACAAGTAGAGGTTGAGGCTTTTACCGTGAAACAAGAAGAGAAAGACGTTACTGTGAAAGAAGAGGAAGACACGTTCAGAGTGAAAGAGGAGGAGGATGTTACAGTAAAAGAAGAGGAGGATGTAGGGGAGGAGGGGGAGATGACTGTCACATCGAAAAAGGAGGAGGAAACTGGATATCTGAGCCCGGTTTCCCAAAAGCAACTCAAGGCGTCCAATGGTTCTAACGGTGAACTTAGCAGTAATATGGTTTTGAGAAAACGGGCCCTGATTAACACTAGTAAGTACCGTCTTAAAAACAGAGGCGCAAACTCTGCAGTTGTTGAACTGATGTTTGGTGTCAAAGGGGAAATCTGTAGTTGCTATATCCATATTTGGACTTTTAAATTATTAATTTCTAGCCATTGATTCTTGAAGAATATAACACATGCCTCATGAGCTTAGTTCAACTGTTGTACCCCATCAGAACCCAGAATAAGCTTTTTTTACTCTAATGTTTAGAAACAATGTAAACCAACATCCTCAACATGGTTAAAACTATAATGTTGATATCATGGATGGTCAGTCCTTGCATCTATAGGTCTGTCTATGAATTTGAGACTAGTTACATTTCTCCAACCCCATCCTTCATCTTATTACCAAAACAGTGGTGGAATTACAGCTTTGTTATTGTTTCAACTGCAGATTGGTTGATTGATGGATGTGGCTTTTTTAAAGGGAGCTAGCTAGGTTTTAAACAGCAACTAAATTGATGCCCAAAGACTTGATATAGTAAACAGCTGGGGGATGGGGTCTGGAGAAATGTTACCACTCTCAAATTCATAGAGAAAGCTGTTGTAGCAACCTTAACCCAAAACCTAGCGACCTCGTGAAGAAGTTCAGACATCTTGGCATAACAGTTATAAGGCGTTGGCTTGACAGTCGCTGGACCCAGGTTTGAGTCCCGCTCAGGGCTCCCCTTGAATTCACTACACTATGAATACAAGGACTGGCTGTCCATAAGGTCAAAATGATAGTTTTAACCAGGTTTCTAGGCTTTATAGTGCCCTTATTACAAACAGTGGTGTTATACAAGCTTATGTTTTGGTTTCTGGTGGGGTAATACGGTTGAATCATTTGAGTAATTTACAAGTTATACAGTATATGGGTCTTTCCATAACTACCCGTGTAGATTTCCTGTGTGGGTCAAATTGTCTAGGATATATAGTATATTCTAGAATTCATCCATGATGTCATAATGATAGTTTAACCAGGTTTCTAGGCTATATAGCATATTCTAGAATTCATCCATGAGGTCATAATGATAGTTTAACCAGGTTTCTAGGATATATAGTATATTCTAGAATTACCAGTGTAGATTTCCTGTGGGGGTCAAGTTGTTAGAGCTGTTGATAAGTCATTGTATAATATTCAGACATTTTTTTTAAGGGTTGACCGTAGTCTACTGGTCGATTGTTCTGTTGATGGGCTGTTTTGTTGACCGTGATTTATTTTTGTAGAGCAGTCGCAAATACGTTATATATACAACATTTTGTGGAAACAGCTATTCTAATTTGTGGATTCAGCTATTTCAGCCACATCCGTTGCTGACTGGTGAATAACATCGAGAACACAGCCGTGCAATTTCCATAGACAAACACTGGTAGTAGAATGGCCTTACTGAAGAGCTCTTCCTTTAAATGTAGCACCATCATGGGATGCAACCTTTCCATAGACAAACACTGGTAGTAGAATGGCCTTACTGAAGAGCTCTTCCTTTAAATGTAGCACCATCATGGGATGCAACCTTTCCAACAAGTCAGTTTGTCAAATTTCTGCCCTGTTAGAGCTGTCTCGGGTCAACTGTAAGTGCTGTTATTGTGAAGTGGAAACCTCTAGGAGCAACAACGGCTCAGCCGCTAAGTGGTAGGCCACACAAGGTCACAGAACGGGACCGCCGAGCGTTCCAAACTGCCTGTGGAAGCAACGTCAGCACAAGAACTGTTCGTCGGGAGCTTCATGAAATGGGTTTGCATGGCACAGCAGTCTCACACAAGCCTAAGATCACCATGCGCAATGCCAAACGTCGGCTTGGTGTAAAGCTCGCCGCCATTGAACTCTGGAGCAGAGTGATGAATCCCCATTTCACCATCTGGCAGTCCGACGGATGAATCTGGGTTTAGCGGATGCCAGGAGAACCTGTCTGAATGCATAGTTCATTAAACTGTAAAGTTTGGTGGAAGAGGAATAATGATCTGGGGATGTTTTTTCATTCTAGATGATTCTGTGCTTCCAACAGTTTTGGGAACAGTTTGTGGAAGGCTCTTTCCTGTTGCAGCATGACAATGCCCCCTGTGCTTAAAGCGAAATCCAAACAGAATTGGTTTGTCGAGGTTTGGTGTGGATGAACTTGACTTGCCTGCACAGAGCCCTGATCTCAACACCATCAAACACCTTAGGGATGAATTGGTCTTAGCGTAATTGTCTAAGAAAATTGAGGAGAGAACAAACCCCAACTTCATTAGGTCCATAATCAATTGCCTAACTGTTGAATATACCAGTCAAAATTTGGACACACCTACTCATTCAATGCTTTTTCTCTATTTTTACTATTTTCTACATTGTAGAATATTAGTGAAGACATCAAAACTATGAAATAACACATATGGAATCAAGTAGTAACCAAAAAAGTGTTAAACACATCAAATTATATTTATATTTTCAACTCTTCAAAGCAGCCACCCTTTGCCTTGATGACAGCGTTGCACACTATTGGCATTCTCTCAACCAGCTTCATGAGGTACCTGGAATGCATTTCAATTAACAGGTGTGCCTTGTTAAGTTCATTTGTGGAATTTCTTCCCTTCTTAATGTGTTTGAACAAATCAGTTGTGTTGTGACAAGGTAGGGGTGGTATAGCCCTATTTTGTAAACGACCAAGTCCATATTATGGCAAGAACAGCTCAAATAAGCAAAGAGAAATGACAGTCCATCATTACTTTAAGACATGACTGTCAGTCAATCCGGAAAACTTCAAAACTTTGAAAGTTTCTTCAAGTGCAGTCGCAAAAACCATCAAGCACAATGATGAAACTGGCTCTTATGAGGACCGCCACAGGAAAGGAAGACCCAGAGTTACCTCTGCTGCAGAGGATAAGTTCATTAGAGTTACCAGCCTCATAAATTGCAGACCAAATAAATGCTTCACAGTTCAAGTAACAGACTCATCTCAACATCAACTGTTCAGAGGAGATTGTGTGAAATCAGGCCTTAATGGTCGAATTGCTGCAAAGAAACCACTACTAAATAACACCAATAACAAGAAGAAGATACTTACTTGGGCCAAGAAATACGAGCAATGAACAGTAGACCGGTGGAAATCTGTCCTGATGATGAGTCCAAATTTGAGATTGTTGGTTCCAACCGCTGTGTCTTTGTGAGATGCAGAGTAGGTGAATGGATGATCTCCGCATGTGTGGTTCCCACCGTGAAGCATGGAGGAGGTGTGATGGAGTGGGGGTGCTTTGCTGGTGAAACTATTGGTGATTTCTTCAGAAGTCATGGCACACTTAACAGCATGGCTAAAATAGCAATGCGCCATCCCATCTGGCTTTCGCTTAGTGGGACTATCATTTGTTTTTCAACAGCACACCTCCAGGCTGTGTAAGGGCTATTTGACCAAGAAGGAGACCTGGCCTCCATAACCACCCGACCTCAACGCAATTGAGATGGTTTGGGATAAGCTGGACTGCAGAGTGAAGAAAAAGCAGCCAACAAGTGCTCAGCATATGTGGGAACTCCTTCAAGACTGTTGGAAAAACATTCCAGGTGACAACCTCATGAAGCTGAGTGAGAGAATGCAAAGCTCTCATGAAGGCAAAGGGTGGCTACTTTAAAGAATCTAAAATATGTTTTGATTTGTTGAACACTTTTTTTGGTAATTACCTGATTCCATATGTGTTATTTCATAGTTTTGATGCCTTCACTATTATTCTACAATGTAGAAAATAGTAAAAAATAAATAAATAAAAACCCTTGAATGAGTAGGCGCGTTCAAACTTTTGACTGGTACTGTACTTTTGAGGAAAATAGGCAGTGTTCTCGACTCAAATCCTGACTTTTATAAAGGATTTTCTGACGATTAGCTTAGCAACCACATGACACAGCGTGACAACCTGAACATGATTGGTCGACAGTCTATTGGACTAGCCCGTTTACTTTGGATCACGTGATGCAGTTAGCCTCAGTTAGTCCCTTGCTTGTGGCTATTTAAATTCCTGCTGTTTGTTTTGGCAACAAATTGTAAATCACCGTGAGATGACATCATCACTGTCTGTGAAATATTATTATTACAGATGACTGGGGAAGCAGACTATCTAGAGCACGTCCCCGTGAGATGACATCATCACTGTCTGTGAATTATTATTATTACAGATGACTGGGGAAGCAGACTATCTAGAGCACGTCCCCGGTGGGATGACATCATCACTGTCTGTGAATTATTATTATTACAGATGACTGGGGAAGCAGACTATCTAGATCACGTCCCCGTGAGATGACATCATCACTGTCTGTGAATTATTATTTCAGATGACTGAGGAAACAGACTATCTAGAGCACGTCCCCGTGAGATGACATCATCACTGTATGTGAATTAAATGTCTGGCTTCTAAATAAACTGCTGTTCACCATCAATCGTCTAGATTTACCAGGTTATTACTAAATAAACTGTTCACCATCTGGGACCATTCAACAGTCTAGATTTACCAGGTTATTACTAAATATACTGTTCACCATCTGGGACCATTCAACAGTCTAGATTTACCAGGTTATTACTTCTAAATAAACTGTTCACCATCTGGGACCATTCAGCAGTCTAGATTTACCAGGTTATTACTTCTAAATAAACTGTTCACCATCTGGGACCATTCAACAGTCTAGATTTACCAGGTTATTACTTCTAAATAAACTGTTCACCATCTGGGACCATTCAACAGTCTAGATTTACCAGGTTATTACTAAATAAACTGTTCACCATCTGGGACCATTCAACAGTCTAGATTTACCAGGTTATTACTAAATAAACTGTTCACCATCTGGGACCATTCAACAGTCTAGATTTACCAGGTTATTACTAAATAAACTGTTCACCATCTGGGACCATTCAACAGTCTAGATTTACCAGGTTATTACTTCTAAATAAACTGTTCACCATCTGGGACCATTCAACAGTTTAGATTTACCAGGTTATTACTAAATAAACTGTTCACCATCTGGGACCATTCAACAGTCTAGATTTACCAGGTTATTACTTCTAAATAAACTGTTCACCATCTGGGACCATTCAACAGTCTAGATTTACCAGGTTATTACTAAATAAACTGTTCACCATCTGGGACCATTCAAAAGTCAAGGCTTACCAGGTTATTACTAAATAAACTGTTCACCATCTGGGACCATTCTACAGTCTAGATTTACCAGGTTATTACTAAATAAACTGTTCACCATCTGGGACCATTCAACAGTCTAGATTTACCAGGTTATTACTAAATAAACTGTTCACCATCTGGGACCATTCAACAGTCTAGATTTACCAGGTTATTACTAAATAAACTGTTCACCATCTGGGACCATTCAACAGTCTAGGTTTACCAGGTTATTACTAAATAAACTGTTCACCATCTGGGACCATTCAACAGTTTAGATTTACCAGGTTAATACTTGTTGGGGTTCTCATAGGCTTACAATTGTTGTTTTGATTGTTGCTTGGACAGTCGCTAAGATAATATTTGGTTGTGATATTTGCAAAATACCTATTTTTGATGCAGCAGTTGTTAGCTTGAATGCTAACGCTCATTGACAGGCTGGTAGCAAAGCTAACCAAAGAGCATTTTCCTCAGACATGATATTAAGCAGGACATTCAAACGAGCCTGTGAAATGCGCTCATAGGCAACCTGTAAATGGAGGCTGTTTTTGCTGTCAGCCTATGAGAACTCTAGACTAGTTTTCCCCCACAGTGCGGAATTAGTGACACAGAGCTTAATGTGAGTTTCCTTGAGTAGCACTCCTGATCTTGCTCTGATAATGTGTGGTAATATTCGGAATACATTGTGAAAAACAAATACCTTCGCTCACCATTTCTGCCCACACAGATATACTACAACTAGATAACAGATATACTACAACTAGATAACTGATATACTACAACTAGATAACAGATATACTGCAACTGGATAACAGATATACTGCAACTGGATAACAGATATACTGCAACTGGATAACAGATATACTGCAACTGGATAACAGATATCCTGCAACTAGATAACAGATATACTACATCTATATATACATATATATATATATATATATATATATATATATATATTCTACATCCATAACTTGATAACAGATATACTACAAGTAGATAACAAATATACTGCTACTGTTTATATATACTACATCCATAACTAGATAACCTCTCTCTCTCTCTCTCTCTCTCTCTCTCTTTTAAAAAAAAATATATATATGGATTATTATTATGGATTATTGACTGAAGCGCGTCAGCTAAGCTGAGTTTTTATGGATATAAAGGACATTATCAAACAAAAGTACCATTTGTGATGTATCTGGGACCTTTTGAAGTGCCAACAGAAGAAGATCATCAAAGGTAAGGCATTTATGCATGGTTGAATATGTTTTTCATGCTTTTGTATGCGGGGCGCTGTCCTCAGATAATCGCACGGTTTGCTTTCGCCGTAAAGCCTTTTTGAAATCTGACACAGCGGCTGGATTAACAAGAAGTTAAGCTTTATTTTGATGTATTACACTGATTTTATGAAAGTTAAATATTTATAATTCTTCAGTTTGAATTTCGTTCTCTGCAATTTCACCGGATGTTGACCAGGTGGGATGCTACCATCAGGAAGTTAAGAAAATAGTCAAAATTTTGTGAAAGCTTTTAAATATGAATTACAGACGTAAATTGTTGTACACAATCATGGGTATCATCTTAAGCTCATATAAACAGTGGATTTCTGCTGTTGTGGGCCTTTAACCATCTGTCTGACTTTGTTGTTCACACAGGAGAGAGACCTGACTATCGGGGATCATCTGGAGAGCCTCAACAACATCATGAAGCTGACGAGGCAGAGGAGAGTCCCTTCAGATCAGAACACCTCAAGAAACACCAGCGGAAACCCACAAGGAAGAAACCTCGCCACTGCTCTGACTGTGGAAAGAGATTCACCTCTTCAACAGACCTTAAAAGACATCAGAGAATCCATACAGGAGAGAAATCTTATAGTTGTGATCAATGTGGGAAGAGTTTTAGTGTTACAAGCAGCCTGAAAGCACACCAGAAAACACACACAAGAGAGAAATCTTATAGTTGTGATCAATGTGGGAAGAGTTTTGTTACATCTAGCATTCTGACTACACACCAGAGAACACACACAGGAGAGAAACCTTATAGTTGTGATCGGTGTGGGAAGAGTTTTACTACATCTAACCAGCTGACTATACACCAGAGAATACACACAGGAGAGAAACCTTACCACTGCTCTGACTGTGGAAGGAGTTTTGTTTCTTCCCAATATTTAAAATCACACAAGAGAACACACACAATAGCGAAACCTTACCACTGCTCTGACTGTGGAAAATGTTTTGTTTCTTCACAATATTTAAAATCACACCAGAAAACACACACAGGTGAGAAGCCTTATAGCTGTGATCAATGTGGGAAGAGATTTAGTCACTCAAGCAACCTGATGGTACATTTGAGAACGCACACAGGAGAGAAACCTTATAGCTGTGATCAATGTGGGAAGAGTTTTACTTCATTTAGCCAGCTGACTATACACAAGAGAACACACACAGGAGATAAACCTTACCACTGCGCTGACTGTGGAAAGAGTTTTGTTTCGTCCCAAAATTTAAAATCACACGAGAAAACACACACAGGAGAAAAGCCTTATAGCTGTGATCAATGTGGGAGGAGTTTTACTCACTCAAGGAACATGATATCACACCAGAGAACACACACAGGATAGAAATATTGTGGCTGTAATCAATGCAAGTTCAAACCGCCGAGCTGACATGGTACAAATCTGTCGTTCTGCCCTTGAACAAGGCAGTTAACCCACTGTTCCTAGGCCGTCATTGAAAATAAGAATTTGTTCATAACTGGCTTGCCTAGTTAAATGAAGGTGAAATTAAATACACATTTTGGAAGATGTTTACTCAGGCAAACATCCTGATAGCCCACCAGAGAACACACAGAGAATTCTTATAGCTGTGATCAATGTGGGAAGAGTTACTCTGGTAAAAGATCTCTGATAAAACATCAGAAAGTACATACATGAAGGAGTTGTTTCATGATATCAATGAAATCATGTCACAATGTAGAATGTTTTAACATTGTAGTAGGAGTGTTCTAATGATGTCACAATGTAGAATGTTTTTAACATTGTAGTAGGAGTGTTCTAATGATGTCACAATGTAGAATGTTTTAACATTGTAGTAGGAGTGTTCTAATGATGTCACAATGTAGAATGTTTTAACATTGTAGTAGGAGTATTTTAATGATGTCATAATGTAGAACCCTAAACGTTTGTCCCCTATTCTATTGATTTCAGCATGATATGGATATTAGCCTCATTGGGAAAAATACAGGCTCTGAATTGAAAGAGTACTATTTATATGATTAACATAAACACAAATAAAGTGTTGCGTTTCACTTCCCGCGTTGGCGACCTACTTGAATCAAACTGACACACTTTAAAATGTAGCTAGCTGTTTTCTACAAGTTGTCCTCTAACCAGGGGTGTACACATTATTCCCACATTCCATGTGGTGTTTGAGCTGTTTTAACAGGACGTGAAACCTCATCTCTCCCCTCTCGCACAATTGATTTCAACTTGATATCGATATGAGTGATGATATTTAAGTGTTGCGTTTCTCTTAGTTTTGGGGACTCCTAAATTTAAATGCATCATTCCAACATGTAGCTGACTGTCTTCTGCAGGTTGTCCTCTAACCAGTGAGGTAAAATATATCTCCCATTTTCATGTGTTTGTTTACGTTGTGTTAGTTTCAACAGCACTTACAACCTGATTTCCCCCCTAATTGATATCAGTGATGTATTTGCTACTTGTCAAAACAACAGCGTTGTTGGTACTTGTGCAGTTTATAAGGTGCTCGTTTAAAAAAAATACAAGAGATGTGATTAACATGTTAAACATGTTTGTTTCGATAGTACATTTTATGTTTAGGTTTTCAATGTATCACAAACTGTTTCTGCATATTGGTTATTGATTTTTACACGTTAAAATGGTTTTGACATTGGGGCTATCCCACCTATCAAAATGTTGTTGAAAAGACGTTGAAAATAAGACTATGTCCGACGTCCAATCTACGTTCGGTTTTGGTTGAAAGTCGGAAAAACTTTTTCCAGGTTTCAATGACAACAAAACAACTCAATTTCAACGTACTTGCAGCCTATACATATGGATGCGGTATAATTTTTAAAACTTGGACCAACTTATGAACGATTTTTTAAAACAATCTGACATCACTCCAGTATTTCTTTACAACATTCAAGTGCTAATTGTCTTTATTCCACTACTGAAGAAGCATGACTCAACTCAAATCACCTCATATTTCAAACATTCAGCCTGACAAAATATACATGTTTTATTATTCCATGCCTCACCAGTAAGTGAATTATTGCCAATACATATTAATTAACAAAGGAGTGTATATTCGGTTTTGATATTTCATAATATTTCAATGTAATGTAACATTTAGTAGTCACAATGTATGCGACTAACTGAATTTTTATTGGTACAATTATATTGTTTACTAACATTGTAGTAAAACAAGCTTATATTTCTGGTTGGATGTTACATCCTATTCTTACTATTTTAATCCATGTCTTTTCCTTAGAATGATCATTAGTCTTTTCAGTTTTTATTGTTATTCTTTAGTTTTTCTATGCTCTTATGTTCGTTGTGTTGTAAACATTTCAGTTTTTATTTTCATAGTTTCTTATTACGTGTGAAGAGCATTGTGTTGCATCCATGTCTGAAATGTTCTGTATAAATAAAGCTTGATTTGATTTGAACATATTGCAAAATAAATTAACCCAATGGCCGACCAATCAACAAGTACGTGCAAAATCAACACATCTTGGTCCATTTTAGTACGATAAACCATATCAATTCAGTACATCTTCCACCGTGTCAAAATAGTATATAACTTTAGTATCAGTTTTCAACTAATCCAGTACAATTTTGTTGAAAATGAAAAAATGTTGAAATACACAACAGGCACAGGCTAGTACCACAGTCATAAAATCTGATTTAACTTTAACATTACAGCTAACCTTAATGCCTAACCCCAACCTTAAATAACCCTTACCTTAACCATTACTGCTAACCCTTACCTTAACCATTACTGCTAACCCTAACCTTAACCATACTGCTAACCTTAATGCCTAACCCCAACCTTAAATAACCCTTACCTTAACCATTACTGCTAACCCTAACCTTAACCATACTGCTAACCCTAATGCCTAACCCCAACCTTAAATAACCCTTACCTTAACCATTACTGCTAACCCTAACCTTAACCATTACTGCTAACCCTAATGCCTAACCCCAACCTTAAATAACCCTTACCTTAACCATTACTGCTAACCCTTACCTTAACCATACTGCTAACCCTAATGCCTAACCCCAACCTTAAATAACCCCAACTTTAACCATACTGCTAACCCTAATGCCTAACCTTAATAACCATACTGCTAACCCTAATGCCTAACCTTAACCATACTGCTAACCCTAATGGCTAACCTTAACCATACTGCTAACCCTAATGCCTAACTTTAACCATACTGCTAACCCTAATGCCTAACTTTAACCATACTGCTAACCCTAATGCCTAACTTTAACCATACTGCTAACCCTAATGCCTAACCTTAACCATACTGCTAACCCTAATGTCTAACTTTACATTTTTGTTTTCATGATATTTTACAATATAGCACATTTTGACTGCAGCTGTCACGTCTAGCGGAAATCGATCAGTTCTGCGGAGCTTTATATATATCCAACAATATATATATATGGTATATATAGATATATTATCCAACAAAAGTGTCATACTTCTCGTGCTTCGCAGAGCAGCGCAGAGCTGTTGTGAAGAAAGTTGTCAAGGAATTGAGTTTGTGAGGTTGTATCCCCGCCCTCACCTACCTTAAACCAATCATGTCAATGCAGAGCTATTCATAGCACACAGAAGCACACAGCAATGCGGAATGGAGCTCAATTTGGCCTCTGCATGCCTCCGGAGAATTCACTTCCTTGACTAATTTCTTCTAATTTCTTCCTGCGCTTTAGCATTTTGTCTGAAAATAAGATATACATTTTACTCAACTGCGTTACCCACTCCAGTCAGCAGATGGCGGTCTGGGAATTTAAGGCGATGCTGCTGGTGTGACGTATAATGTAGTGGACGGAACGCTTCTTTCATCAGCAGCAACAGTTAGTCAGACAGGTAGCTTGCTAGACAAAATAGACGCACCAATAAAGCTCTTTAGACGCTTTAGTGTATATTAGCCACCGTGTTTTAAACCCACTCATATCGTCTAGTTAGTTATCCAATTACATTTTATCCAATTTAATTTCCTATTTACGGTGTTGTTTAAGTTCAAGCTTGGTCAGCTAGCGGGCTGGTTAAGTTAGCATTAGCCTACCTAGCTAACATCTCCGACGATGAGTTGTTCACTGAGCTACTCTCCTTCTAAAGAAGAGATCTGCTGGACGGAGAAAGAGGGTCTGTGGCTGAACATTGTTGTGAAAGAGGAGAAGGAAGATGAGGATGTCACAATACAAAAACAAGTAGAGGGTGAAGCTGTTACAGTGAAAGAAGAGAAAGACGTTACATTGGCAGTAGATGAAGACGCGTTCAGAGTGAAAGAGGAGGAGGATGTTACAGTAAAAGAGGAGGAAGAGAAAGAGGAGGATGCAGTTTTTGGAGTGAAAGAGGAGGAGGGGGAGATGACTGTCACATCGAAAAAGGAGGAGGAAGAAGAGAAGGAAACTGGATATCTGGGCCCGGTTTCCCAAAGGCAACTTAAAGCGTCCAATGGTTCTAATGATGAACTTAGCCGTAAGATGGTTTTGAGAAACCGGTCCCTGACTAACACTAGTAAGTACCGTCTTAAAAACAGAGGCACAAACTCTGCAATTGTTGAACTGATGTTTGGTGTTAAAGCGGAAATCTGTAGTTGCTACATCCATATTGTGACTTTTAAATTATTTATTTATAGCCATTAATTATTGAAGAATATAACACATGCCTCATGAGCTTAGTTCAACTGTTGTACCCCATCAGAACCCAAATAAGCTTTTTTTACTCCAATGTTTAGAAACAATGTAAATCAACACTGTATTTCCTCAACATGGTTAAAACTATAATGTTGATATCATGGATGGTCAGTCCTTGCATCCATAGGTCTGTCTATGAATTTGAGAGTAGTTACATTTCTCCAGCCCCATCCATCTTATTACCAAAACAGTGGTGGAATGACAGCTTTGTTATTGTTTGAACTGCAGGTTGGTTGATGTGACTTTTTTAAAGGGGCAACCTAGTATTTAAACAGCAACAAAATGGCTGCACAGAGACTTGGCAAACAGCTGAGGGATGGGGTCTGGAGAAATGTAACCACTCTCAAATTCATAGAGAACGATATTGTAGAAACCTTAACCCAACAACTAGCGACCTCATCAAGAAGTTCAGACATCTGGCGTAACAGTTATAAGATGTTGACTTGACAGTCGCTTCACTATATATATTTACTATATACTAAGACATGACATCCAGAAGGTCAAAATGAAAGTTTGGAACGGATTTTGAGGCTATACAGTGTTTGTTTACAAACAGAGGTGTTATATGAGCTTATGTTTTGGTTTCTGACAGGGTAATACTGTTGACATTTTTGAGGCATTTATAAGGTATATTCTTCAAGAATTATATAGTAAATGTGTATTTCTATAACTGCCAGTGGAGATTTCCTGTGGGGGTCAAATTGTCTAGGATATATAGTATATTCTAGAATTCATTTATGAGGTCATAATGTTAGTTTAACCAGGTTTCTAGGCTATGTAGTTTAATCTAGAATTCGTCCATGATGTCATAATGATAGTTTAACCAGGTTCCTAGGATATATAGTATATTCTAGAATATACTAGTGTAGTGTAGTGTAGTGAGTGTGCAGGTAGAGTCTGGTCAGTGTGCAGGTAGAGTGTAGTGAGTGTGCAGGTAGAGTGTAGTGAGTGTGCAGGTAGAGAGTGGTGAGTGTGCAGGTAGAGTGTGGTGGGTGTGCGGGTAGAGTCTGGTGAGTGTGCAGGTAGAGTGTAGTGAGTGTGCAGGTAGAGTCTGGTCAGTGTGCAGGTAGAGTGTAGTGAGTGTGCAGGTAGAGAGTGGTGAGTGTGCAGGTAGAGTGTGGTGAGTGTGCAGGTAGAGTGTGGTGAGTGTGCAGGTAGAGAGTGGTGAGTGTGCAGGTAGAGTGTAGTGAGTGTGCAGGTAGAGTGTAGTGAGTGTGCAGGTAGAGTGTAGTGAGTGTGCAGGTAGAGTGTAGTGAGTGTGCAGGTAGAGTGTAGTGAGTGTGCAGGTAGAGAGTGGTGAGTGTGCAGGTAGAGTGTGGTGAGTGTGCAGGTAGAGTCTGGTGAGTGTGCAGGTAGAGAGTGGTGAGTGTGCAGGTAGAGTGTAGTGAGTGTGCAGGTAGAGTGTAGTGAGTGTGCAGGTAGAGTGTAGTGAGTGTGCAGGTAGAGTGTAGTGAGTGTGCAGGTAGAGAGTGGTGAGTGTGCAGGTAGAGTGTGGTGAGTGTGCAGGTAGAGTCTGGTGAGTGTGCAGGTAGAGTGTGGTGAGTGTGCAGGTAGAGTGTAGTGAGTTAAGGGGGAAAAATAGGTGGGGGTCAATGTAAATAGTCTGGGTGGCCATTTTGATTAGCTGTCCAGCGGTCTTATGGTTTGGGGGTAGAAGCTGTTCAGGAGCCTTTTGGTCCCAGGCTTGGCAATCTGGTACTGCTTGCTGTGCGGTAGCAGAGAGTACTGTCTGTCACTTGGGTGGCTGGAGTCATTTGACAATTTTTGGAGCCTTCCTCTGACACCGCCTGGTATAGAGGTCCTGGATGGCAGGATGTTTGGCCCCAGTGATGTACTGGGCCGTACGCAGTGCCTTGCGGTTGGAGTCCGAGCAGTTGCCATACCAGGTAGTGATGCAACCGTTCAGGATGCCCTCGATGGTGCAGCTGCCGGATCTGAGGACCCATGCCAAATCTTTTCAGTCTCCTGAGGGGGGGATAGGCTTTGTTGTGCCCTCTTCACGACTGTCTTGGTGTGTTTTGTCAATGTGAATGGGGGCGTGTTCGGCCCTCCGTTTCCTGTAGTCCACGATCATCTCCTTTGTCTTGCCCACGTTGAGGAAGAGGTTGTTATCCTGGCACCACACTGTCAAGTCTCTGACCTCCTCCCTATAGCCTGTCTCATCATCATCTGTGATCAGGCCTACCACCGTCTGGTTGTCAGCCAGCTTAATGATGGTGTTGGAGTGTTGCGCTGCCATACAGTTGTGGGTGAACTTGGAAGTAGAGGATCAGTATGGCAGATTATTTTTTTTAAAGAAATTGATTATTAAAACTAGCTGCTCAACATTTACATTACACTTAGTCATCTTGCAGACTCCCGTCCAGAGCGACCCACAGGAGCAACCAGGGTCAAGCGCCCCGCCCAAGGGAACGTCGACAGATCTCTCACCAAGCTCCTGTTGGCCACCGGCCCAAGCTCTCAACCGCCAGGTCACAAACCATCCAAGACGGATGGATCCCAGAGAGCCCCTCGCCCCCGGGTCCTTAGCTTAGTGATGAGCTTTGAAGGACTATGGTGTTGGACGCTGAGCTGTAGTCAATGAATAACATTCTCACATAGGTGTTCCTTTTGTCCAGGTGGGAAAGGGCAGTGTGGAGTGCAATAGAGATTGCAATCATCTGTGGATCTGTTGGGGCGGTATGTGAATTGGAGTGGGTCTAGGGTTTCTGGGATGATGGTGCTGATGTGAGCCATGAAGTAGCCTTTCAAAGCATTTCATGGCTACAGATGTGAGTGCTATTTAAACCATTTAAACCAGTTGGCGTTCTTGTGCACAGGGATTATGGTGGTTTGCTTGAAACATGTAGGTATTACAGACTGGGTCAGGATGCGGCGGAGGCAGCAGCAGAGATGAGGAAACAGCCTTAAGCCCTATTAGGATATGATTAGTTTTACTGGGGTGGGCAGGTACATTAGAAATGTCTAGTTTGAGAAACAGGAAACAGCCCTATTCAGACAGGATTAGTTTTACTGGGGTGGTCAGGTACATTAGAAATGCCTAGTTTGAGAAACAGGAAACAGCCCTATTAGGATATGTTTAGTTTTACTGGGGTGGGCAGGTACATTAGAAATGTCTAGTTTGAGAAACAGGAAACAGCCCTATTAGGATATGATTAGTTTTACTGGGGTGGGCAGGTACATTAGAAATGTCTAGTTTGAGAAACAGGAAACAGCCCTATTAGGATGGGATTAGTTTTACTGGGGTGGGCAGGTACATTAGAAATGTCTAGTTTGAGAAACAGGAAACAGCCCTATTAGGATATGATTAGTTTTACTGGGGTGGGCAGGTACATTAGAAATGTCTAGTTTGAGAAACAGGAAACAGCCCTATTAGGATATGATTAGTTTTACTGGGGTGGGCAGGTACATTAGAAATGTCTAGTTTGAGAAACAGGAAACAGCCCTATTAGGATATGATTAGTTTTACTGGGGTGGGCAGGTACATTAGAAATGTCTAGTTTGAGAAACAGGAAACAGCCCTATTAGGATATGATTAGTTTTACTGGGGTGGGCAGGTACATTAGAAATGCCTAGTTTGAGAAACAGGAAACAGCCCTATTAGGATATGATTAGTTTTACTGGGGTGGGCAGGTACATTAGAAATGCCTAGTTTGAGAAACAGGAAACAGCCCTATTAGGATATGATTAGTTTTACTGGGGTGGGCAGGTACATTAGAAATGTCTAGTTTGAGAAACAGGAAACAGCCCTATTAGGATATGATTAGTTTTACTGGGGTGGGCAGGTACATTAGAAATGTCTAGTTTGAGAAACAGGAAACAGCCCTATTAGGATATGATTAGTTTTACTGGGGTGGGCAGGTACATTAGAAATGCCTAGTTTGAGAAACAGGAAACAGCCCTATTAGGATATGATTAGTTTTACTGGGGTGGGCAGGTACATTAGAAATGTCTAGTTTGAGAAACAGGAAACAGCCCTATTAGGATGGGATTAGTTTTACTGGGGTGGGCAGGTACATTAGAAATGTCTAGTTTGAGAAACAGGAAACAGCCCTATTAGGATATGATTAGTTTTACTGGGGTGGGCAGGTACATTAGAAATGTCTAGTTTGAGAAACAGGAAACAGCCCTATTAGGATATGATTAGTTTTACTGGGGTGGGCAGGTACATTAGAAATGTCTAGTTTGAGAAACAGGAAACAGCCCTATTAGGATATGATTAGTTTTACTGGGGTGGGCAGGTACATTAGAAATGTCTAGTTTGAGAAACAGGAAACAGCCCTATTAGGATATGTTTAGTTTTACTGGGGTGGGCAGGTACATTAGAAATGTCTAGTTTGAGAAACAGGAAACAGCCCTATTAGGATATGTTTAGTTTTACTGGGGTGGGCAGGTACATTAGAAATGCCTAGTTTGAGAAACAGGAAACAGCCCTATTCAGACAGGTTTAGTTTTACTGGGGTGGGCAGGTACATTAGAAATGTCTAGTTTGAGAAACAGGAAACAGCCCTATTAGGATATGTTTAGTTTTACTGGGGTGGGCAGGTACATTAGAAATGCCTAGTTTGAGAAACAGGAAACAGCCCTATTAGGATATGTTTAGTTTTACTGGGGTGGGCAGGTACATTAGAAATGTCTAGTTTGAGAAACAGGAAACAGCCCTATTCAGACAGGATTAGTTTTACTGGGGTGGGCAGGTACATTAGAAATGCCTAGTTTGAGAAACAGGAAACAGCCCTATTCAGACAGGATTAGTTTTACTGGGGTGGGCAGGTACATTAGAAATGTCTAGTTTGAGAAACAGGAAACAGCCCTATTAGGATATGTTTAGTTTTACTGGGGTGGGCAGGTACATTAGAAATGTCTAGTTTGAGAAACAGGAAACAGCCCTATTAGGATATGTTTAGTTTTACTGGGGTGGGCAGGTACATTAGAAATGTCTAGTTTGAGAAACAGGAAACAGCCCTATTAGGATATGTTTAGTTTTACTGGGGTGGGCAGGTACATTAGAAATGTCTAGTTTGAGAAACAGGAAACAGCCCTATTAGGATATGTTTAGTTTTACTGGGGTGGGCAGGTACATTAGAAATGTCTAGTTTGAGAAACAGGAAACAGCCCTATTAGGATATGATTAGTTTTACTGGGGTGGTCAGGTACATTAGAAATGTCTAGTTTGAGAAACAGGAAACAGCCCTATTAGGATGGGATTAGTTTTACTGGGGTGGGCAGGTACATTAGAAATGTCTAGTTTGAGAAACAGGAAACAGCCTTAAGCCCTATTAGGATGGGATTAGTTTTACTGGGGTGGGCAGGTACATTAGAAATGTCTAGTTTGAGAAACAGATGCCTCACCTTAACTTGCCGAAGAAAAAAAGAAACCCGAAGAAGAAAATTCATTTTTTATTTCACCTTTATTTAACTAGGCAAGTCAGTTAAAGAACAAATTCTTATTTTCAATGACGGTCTAGGCACAGTGGGTTAACTGCCTGTTCAGGGGCAGAACGACAGATTTGTACCTTGTCAGCTCGGGGGATATGAACTTGCAACCTTTCGGTTACTAGTCCAACGCTCTAGGCTACCCTGCCGCTCCTTCTGTCTTAAGACAATTGTTAAACAAGTTTGGACACAACATCATGTTCATCACTTTTTAGTTAAAATAAACAGTGGATTACTGCTGTTGTGGGCCTTTAACCATCTGTCTGACTTTGTTGTTCACACAGGAGAGAGACGTGACTATTGTGGATCCTCTGGGGAGCCTCAACGACCTCGTGATGCTGAGGAGACAGAGAAGAGTCTCTCCAGATCAGAACGTCTGATAAAACACCGGCAGAGACCCACAGGAAAGAAACCTCACCACTGCTCTGACTGTGGGAAGAGATTCACCTCTTCAGCTGACCTTAAAAGACATCTGAGAATCCATACGGGAGAGAAACCTAATAGCTGTGATCAATGTGGGAAGAGTTTTAGTGTTACAAGCAGCCTGAAAGCACACCAGAAAACACACACAGGAGAGAAACCTTATAGCTGTGATCAATGTGGGAAGAGATTTGTTACATCTAGCAGTCTGACTATACACCAGAGAATACACACTGGTGAGAAACCTTATAGCTGTGATCGATGTGGAAAGAGTTTTAATGTTCCAAGCAGCCTGAAAACACATCAGAGAACACACACAGGAGATAGACCGTATAGCTGTAGTCAATGTGGGAAGAGTTTTACTTCATCTAGCCAGCTGACTATTCACGAGAGAACACACACAGGAGAGAAACCTTATAGCTGTAGTCAATGTGAGAAGAGGTTTACTCACTCAAGCAACCTGATGGTACATTTGAGAACACACACTGGAGAGAAACCTTATAGCTGTGATCAATGTGCGAAGAGTTTTGTTACATCTAGCTGTCTGACTATGCACCAGAGAACACACACAGGAGAGAAACCTTTTAGCTGTGATCAATGTGGGAAGAGTTTCACTCAGGCAAATATCCTGATTGCACACCGGAGAACACACACAGGAGAGAAACCTCATAGCTGTGATCAATGTGGGAAGAGTTACTCTGGTAAAAGATCTCTGATAAAACATCAGAAAGTACATACATGAAGGACTTGTTTCATGATATCAATGAAATAATGTCACAATGTAGAATGTTTTAACATTGTAGTAGGAGTATTTTAATGAGGTCACAATGTAGAATGATTTAACATTGTAGTAGAAGTATTTTAATGATGTCACAATGTAGAATGTTTTAACATTATAGTAGGAGTATTTTAATGATGTCATAATGTAGAACCCTAAACGTTTGCCCCCTGTTCTATTGATTTCAGCATGATATGGATATGAGCTTCATCAGGGGAAAAATTCAGGGTCTGAAATGAAAGAGTACTATTTATGTGATTAACATCATGTTGTGTTAGACTTACCTCGTCGGGGACCCACTTGAATCAAAATGCAACACTTCAAAATGTAGCTAGCTGTTTTCTACAAATTGTACTCTAACCAATGATGTACACATTATTCCCAGATTCCTTGTGGTTTTTGAGCTGTTAGTTTTAACAGGAAGTGCAACCTCATCTCCTTCTCTCGGCACAATTGATTTCAACGTGATATTTATATGAGTGATGACAAATAAGTGTTGTGTTCCTTTGCTTAGCGACCCCTAAATGTAAATGCATCACTCCAAAATGTAGCTGACTGTCTTCTGCAGGTTGTCCTCTAACCAGTGAGGTAAAAGATATCTCCCATTTCCATGTGTTTTTTTAGTTGTGTTAGCATCAATAGAATGTTAGCCTGATTTCCACCCTAATAGATATATCAGTGATTTATTGCCTCTTGTTGTTTCTGGAAATTGCTTATTGATTCGGACAGGTTAAAACTGTGTTTTGACATTGGGGCTATCCCACCTAGCAACACCAAGGAAAGACTATTCTGACATCCAATCTAAATTCATGACATTTATTTTGAAAGTACGTATTTTTGCAGGTTGTTGTTTCAACGTACTTGCAGCATGGAGGCTTTTATATATAAAAAAACGGTAAATGAACAGTTTTATTAATAATCTGACATCACTCCAGTTTTATTAACAATGAACAGTTTTATTAACAATCTGACATCACTCCAGTTTTATTAACAATCTGACATCACTCCAGTTTTATTAACAATGAACAGTTTTATTAACAATGAACAGTTTTATTAACAATTAACAGTTTTATTAACAATTAACAGTTTTATTAACAATTAACAGTTTTATTAACAATTAACAGTTTTATTAACCATCTGACACTCCAGTATATTTCTTTACTACATTCAAGTGCTAATTGTCTTTATTCCACTACTGAAGAAGCATGTCTCAAATCACCTACTCATATTTCAAACATTCGGCCTGACAAAAGATAGTTTTTATTATCTAATGCCTCTGCCCGATGTCCAATCTACGCTCGGTTTTGTCCAATCAGTCAGGCCACTGAATATGCATAAACAATGTAAAGAGATGGGGTGAATGAGTGGGGAAAAGTACATTTGACACAAATTACCTTCATAATAGCAAAGAACAAATGGAAATTAACTTTCATACAGCCAAAAGGGGTGAGAAATTACACCAATATCAGTCGTCAATTTG
Source organism: Oncorhynchus mykiss (assembly GCF_013265735.2). NCBI lineage: Eukaryota > Metazoa > Chordata > Actinopteri > Salmoniformes > Salmonidae > Oncorhynchus > Oncorhynchus mykiss. The sequence continues at coordinate 1,878,814 of NC_048577.1, forward strand.
CACTAATGTAAATAAACATGGATGATGGAACATATTACCTTTTGCTGATGTGATGAACCACTAAGGGGACATAAATATTTACCATCTAAACCATGTGTGTCCTCTCACCTCTCTGGCTGTAGAAGTGTTCTTCCTAACCAGTCCCTCAACAGCTCTCTGACTGAGCTCCACCCTCACTGGGTCTTCAGAGGAGAGGAAGGATGAGGAGGGTTGGAAGGATGAATGGATCAATCAGTCAACAAGTCAGTAATATAAAGAGATTGTTGATCATCTTAAATGTCCGTCTCCCAACCATGGAGAGACCTTTATACTGTATCCTGGGTTGGATAGGTTACTTTCTAAATGTAATCTGTTAGTTACTAGTTACCTATCCAGAATTGTAATCATTAAGTAATCTGATTACTTTTAGATTATCCTCCCCTGAAGACCACAGGTTAGTACCAAAAATCTGATTTGAAACCTAACCTTAACCATACTGCTAACCCTAATGCCTAACCTTAACCATACTGCTGACCCTAATGCCCAACCCTTACCTTAAATACCCCAAACCTTAACCACACTGCTAACCCTAACATTAAATTACCTTAACCATACTGCTAACCCGAATGCCTAACCTTAACCACACTGCTAACCCTAATGCCTAAACCGTACCTTAAATACCCCTAACCTTAACCATACCGCTAACCCTAATGCCTAACCTTAACCTTAAATAACCCTAACATTAACCACACTGCTAACCCTAATGCCTAAACCTAACCTTAAATAACCCTAACATTAACCACACTGCTAACCCTAATGCCTAAACCTAACCTTAAATAACCCTAACATTAACCACACTGCTAACCCTAATGCCTAAACCTAACATTACATTTGTTTTTTCATGCATTTTTACAATATCGCACATTTTTACTCCAGCTGGTCCGTCTAGCGGAAATCTGTCAGTTCTGCCGACAAGACGAGACTCATGACAATAAACATCAACCTGCTTAAGAGGCCTCAGAAGAAGACAGACGTAATATTACCAATTGTAACATCTATTGCAGGATAATGTTAGATATAGACATAGCTGGACATAAATGGATGTTTTGTTTAACTATGAATTTTATTTAGGCTTCTTCTAAACCATCGCTTTCTACTACAGATAATAAAACGATTCCTTCCGGTTACTAGTCCAACGCTCTAACCACTAGGCTACCCATAACGCCCCGTTATATCTTTAGGCCTAAAATATACAATTTTCTGTCATATTTTACAGTCTTCAGGAATAAGACTTTTGAACTATGAAGTATCAATTTGTTTAACCTGAGCATAACCCTAAAACTAAGCACTTATGCGCCTACTCTGTTGTTTACGATGTTGTTTGTCATGGAGGACTGATTGGGCTCATTGCTTCCAGTGGGTAAAGAAATGCTGCTCTCTGAAAAGGCAGGTGCTATTTGCAGGGACGCAGCTTTAACTGGAGCCCCCCCCCCCCCCCCCCCCCCACATTCTGAAATGTCACTTTTACCTAGTTATAGCACTGTGATACAAAAACGGGCAGAGGTGTGCTTTAGGACCATGCGGACGGCTCAGAGCAGTGTTCTTTTTTTTTTTAGTTTTCAACTGGCTGGATTGAGCACCTCAGAGCAGGCAGACAGTTTTCAACTGGCTGGATTGAGCACCTCAGAGCAGGCAGACAGTTTTCAACTGGTTGGATTGAGCACCTCAGAGCAGGCAGACAGTTTTCAACTGGCTGGATTGAGCACCTCAGAGCAGGCAGACAGTTTTCAACTGGTTGGATTGAGCACCTCAGAGCAGGCAGACAGTTTTCAACTGGCTGGATTGAGCACCTCAGAGCAGGCAGACAGTTTTCAACTGGTTGGATTGAGCACCTCAGAGCAGGCAGACAGTTTTCAACTGGCTGGCTTGAGCACCTCAGAGCAGGCAGACAGTTTTCAACTGGCTGGATTGAGCACCTCAGAGCAGGCAGACAGGCTGTGTGAAAAAGGAAAGCTAATTATGAATAAACCATTTAAATAGACTCACATTCACTGAACATTTAGTGTAGCAGTTAGCAGTGTTGTTATTATTATTATTATTATTTTTTTTTTTAACCTTTTATTTAACCAGGCAAGTCAGTTTTAAGAACAACTTCTTATTTACAATGACGGTCTACTCCGGACAAACCTAGACGACGCCGAATGGCACCGCCATATAGGTAATCAGGTCGTGACTACAACTACATTATTAAGTCTTTAAAACTACACTGTGTTGCTACATTGGTGAGTAAAAACTTCCTGCCGTTTAACTTTTTTTTTTCTGAAAATTAAATATTAATTTCTCTCAACTGCGTTACCCACTCCAGTCAGCAGATGGCGGTCTGAAACTTTAAAGCGATGCTGCTGGTGTGACGTATAATCTAGTGGACGGAACGCTTCTTTCAACAGCAGCAACAGTTAGACACCTCGGTAGCTTGCTAGACAAAATAGACGAACCAATAAAGATCTTTAGACGCTTTAGTGTTTATTAGCCACTAGGTTTTAAACACACTTCTGTCGTCTTGTTAGTTATCCCATTTACGGCGTTGTTATTATTGGTCTTCTAGCTGGCTGGTTAAGTTAGCATTAGCATAGCTAGCTAACATCTCTGACCATGAGTTCACTAAACTACTCTCCTCCTGATAAAGAAGAGGAGGTCTGCTGGACGGAGAAAGAAGCTCTCGTGAAAGAGGAAGAGGAGGCTGTTACAATACAAAAACAAGTAGAGGGTGAGGCTGTTTCAGTGAAAGAAGAAGAGAAAGACGTTTCAGTGAAAGAAGAGGAAGATGCGTTCAGAGTGAAAGAGGAGGAGGAAGATAAAGAGGAGGATGTAGGGGAGGAGGGGGAGATGACTGTCATGTCGAAAAAGGAGGAGGAAGAAACTGATTATCTGGGCCCGGATTCCCAAAGGCATCTTAAGGCATCCAATGGTTCTAATGATGAACTTAGCAGTAAGATGGTTTTGAGAAACCGTTCCCTGATTAACACTAGTAAGTACTGTTTTAAATACAGAGGCACAAACTCTGCAGTTGTTGAACTGATGTTTGGTGTTAAAGCGGAAATCTGCAAATGCTACATTTATTTTATTACTTTTAAATTATTAATTTATAGCCATTGATTCTTGAAGAATATAACACATGCCTCATGAGCTTAGTTCAACTGTTGTACCCCATCAGAACCCAAATAAGCTTTTTTTACTCCAATGTTTAGAAACAATGTAAACCAACACTGTAAACTGGTTAAAACTATAATGTTGATATCATGGATGGTCAGTCCTTGCACCCATAGGTCTGTCTTTGAATTTGAGAGTAGTTACATTTTTCCAGTCCCATCCCTCATCTTATTACCAAAACAGTGGTGGAATGACAGATTTGTTATTGTGTAAACGGCATATTGGTTGATTGATGTGTGGCTTTTTAAAATGGGGCAAACTAGGATTTAAACAGCAACAAAATGCCTGCCCAGAGATTTGGTTTGGTAAACAGCTGAGGGATGGGGGAAGGAGAAGTGTAACCACTCTTAAATTCATAGAGAAAGCTATTGTAGCCACCGTAACCCAACACCTAGCGACCTTGTCAAGAGGTTCCGACATCTTGGCGTAACAGTTATAAGGTGTTGGCTTGACAGTCTGGCCATCCATGAGTTAAACATGAGAGTTTTAACCTACTATTGAAGCTGTACAGTGTTTGTTTACAAACAGTGGCATTATACAGGCGTATATATTGGTTTCTGATGGGGTAATACAGTTGAAACATATGAGGCATTTATAAGTTATATTCTTCAAGAATCAGTGGTTATATAGTAAATGGGTCTTTCTATAACTGCCAGTGTAGATTTCCTGTAGGGGTCAAATTGTTAGAGCTGTTGATAAGTCATTGTATAATATTCACCCCCCCCCCCCCCCCCCCCCCCCCACTGACTCTAGTGGAGGTCAAGTTGTTAGAGCTGTTGATAAGTCATTGTATAACTTACTTACTTACTTGCTCCTCATTACACACCACAGACCAGCAGCGTCTGGTTGCTCCTCATTACACACCACAGAGCAGCAGCGTCTGGTTGCTCCTCATTACACAGCACAGACCAGCAGTGTCTGGTTGCTCCTCATTACACAGCACAGACCAGCAGTGTCTGGTTGCTCCTCATTACACACCACAGACCAGCAGTGTCTGGTTGCTCCTCATTACACACCACAGACCAGCAGCGTCTGGTTGCTCCTCATTATACACCACGGACCAACAAATATTATTCACATCAACAACATATGAATCACTACAAAACCTCTTGAATAACCTCTTGTACACTATATTAGGCCCAGCCTGACCTCTTATACACTATATTAGGCCCAGCCTGACCTCTTATACACTATATTAGGCCCAGCCTGACCTCTTATACACTATATTAGGCCCAGCCTGACCTCTTATACACTATATTAGGCCCAGCCTGACCTCTTATACACTATATTAGGCCCAGCCTGACCTCTTATACACTATATTAGGCCCAGCCTGACCTCTTATACACTATATTAGGCCCAGCCTGACCTCTTATACACTATATTAGGCCCAGCCTGACCTCTTATACACTATATTAGGCCCAGCCTGACCTCTTATACACTATATTAGGCCCAGCCTGACCTCTTATACACTATATTAGGCCCAGCCTGACCTCTTAAACACTATATTAGGCACAGCCTGACCTCTTATACACTATATTAGGCCCAGCCTGACCTCTTATACACTATATTAGGCCCAGCCTGACCACTTATACACTATTTTAGGCCCAGCCTGACCTCTTATACACTATATTAGGCCCAGCCTGACCTCTTATACACTATATTAGGCCCAGCCTGACCTCTTATACACTATATTAGGCCCAGCCTGTCCTCTTATACACTATATTAGGCCCAGCCTGACCTCGTATACACTATATTAGGCCCAGCCTTTGGAACTGTGGTTTTCCTAGACATGGCTACTATTTTGTGATCACTACATCTGATGGATTTGGATTCTGTTTTAAAACACATTTCCGCAGCGTTAGTAAAGATATGATCAAACCATGTTGATGATTTAATTCCTGGGCTGTTTGTAACAATGCTGGTAGGTTGTCTGATAACCTGAACCGGCTTACAGTTACTGGTTACAGTTTGAAGCTTTTTCTTGAGTGAGCAGCCTGATGAAAGACAGTCAATATTTACATCACCCAGAAAATATACCTCTGTTGATATCAGATACATTATCAAGCATTTCACACATATTATCCAGATACTGACTGTTAGCACTTGGTCTATAGCAACTTCCCACCAGAATGGGCTTCAGGTGAGGCAGATGAACCTGTAGCCATATTACTTCATTTCACATGAGATCATCTCTAAGCGTTACAGGAATGTGGTTCTGAATATAAAACAGCCACACCTCCACCTTTGGCAGTTCTGTCTTTTCTGTAGATGTTATAACCATGTATTGCTACCACTGTATCATCAAAGGTGTTATCTAAGTGAGTTTCAGAGATAGTCAGAATATGAATGTCAACTGTTACAAGCAAAGTATTGTTGTTTTTTAAGCTACATACAGTGGGGAGAACAAGTATTTGATACACTGCCGATTTTGCAGGTTTTCCTACTTACAAAGCATGTAGAGGTCTGTAATTTTTATCATAGGTACACTTCAACTGTGAGAGACGGAATCTAAAATAAAAATCCAGTTTAAGTTTAAGTAATTAATTTGCATTTTATTGCATGACTTAAGTAAAAATTACAGACCTCTACATGCTTTGTAAGTAGGAAACACTGCCGGTTTTGCATTTTCTCCCCACTGTATGTTAACGTGGGCTATTTTAGCACTTCTGGGATGCTTGATTGTTTTAATTGCTTTACTGGGATGCTTAGCGAAGTAGACATGCTCATGTTATTTATGTTAGTGCAGGGTGAACTGCACACAGTGGACTTCCTACTACCGCCTCAAGTTTTTATTTTATTTTTACTATTTTCTATGTTTCTATTTTCTATTTTCTATGTTGTAGAATAACAGTGAAGACATCAAAACTATGAAATAACACATGGAATCATGTTGTAACCAAAGTGTTAGTGTTATTCTTCAATCTAGCCGCTCTGCCTCGATGACACCTTTGCACACTCTTGGCATTCTCTCAACCAGCTTCACCTGGAATGCTTTTCCAACAGTCTTTAAGGAGTTCCCACATATGCTGAGCACTTGTTGGCTGGTTTTCCTTCACTCTTCCGTCCAACTCATCCCAAACTATCTCAATTGGGTTGAGGTTGGGTGATTGTGGAGGCCATCTGATGCAGTACTCCATCACTCTCCTTCTTGGTCAAATAGCCCTTACCAAGCCTGGAGGTGTGTTAGGTCATTGTCCTGTTGAATAACAAATGATAGTCTTAAGTGCAAACCAGATGAGATGGTGTATCGCTGCAGAATGCTGTGGTAGCCATGCTGGTTAAGTGTGCCTTGAATTCTAAATAAATCCCATATCATCACACCTCCTCCATGCTTCACAGTGGGAACCAGACATGTGGAGGTCATCCGTTCACCTACTCTGCGTCTCACAAAGACACAGCGGTTGGAACCAAAAATGTCAAATTTGTACTCATCAGACCAAAATACAGATTTCCACCGGTCTAATGTCCAGTGTTTCTTGGCCCAAGCAAGTCTCTTCTTCTTATTGGTGTCCTTTAGTAGTGGTTTCTTTGCAGTAATTCGACCATGAAGGCCTGATTCACACAGTCTCCTCTGAACAGTTGATGTTGAAATGTGTCTGTTATTTGAACTCTGTGAAGCATTTATTTGAGCTGCAGTTTGAGCCAGTTAACTCTAATGAACTGATCCTCTGCAGCAGAGGTAACTCTGGGTCTTCCTTTCCTGTGGCGGTCCTCATGAGAGCCAGTTTCATCATTGTGCTTGATGGTTTTTGCGACTGCACTTGAAGAAACTTGACATGTTCCGGATTGACTGACCGTCATGTATTAAAGTAATAATGGACTGTCGTTTTTCTTTGCTTATTTAAGGTGTTCTTGCTATGATATGAACTTTGTCTTTTACCAAATAGGGCTATCGTCTGCATACCAACCCTATCTTGTCACAACACAACTGATTCCACAAATTAACTTTTTAAGACGGCACACCATTTAATTGAAATGTATTCCAGGTGACTATCTCATGAAACTGGTTGAGAATGCCAACTGTCTCAAAAGCATTCAGAAGGAAGGAAATTGTGCCCTAGTAGGAAGTCCACTGTGTGCAGCTCACCCTGCACTAATATAAATAACATGAGCATGTCTACTGTGCTAAGATTCCTAGCATTTAAAACAAGACATTTCTACAATGTAGAAATGTAGTCCAAAACGTTTGACTGGTACTGTATGTGTTTTTTTTGTGAGAGACTTGCCTTTCCACAGAGGTGGTTTCAGTATCAGTGTTTAGGCCCAAGCTGTTCGGGCGCTACAGACGTTTATGTGAGAAGACAGATGATTGGTGGATTGAGATGCAGCCCATTGATGCAAAACAAATAGAGCTGAAACAGCTTTTTATTGGGATTGTTTTTATTTTGCTAATTGGTTGTCAGTTCAGGGTCTTAACCTTTCACCCTTCTCTGATACACTGACCAGGTGGATCCAGGTGAATGTCATGTTTTCCATATTCAGTGTACAGTGCCTTCGGAAAGTATTCAGGCCCCTTGACTTTTTTCCACATTTGTTACAGCCTTATTCTAAAATGTATTACAATGTTGTTGTTTTTTTTAAAGTATAAACTGCTTAAACATTATATTAATCAGGACAAACGATAGAATCCAAAAGTAGTGTGAAATGCACTCATAAGCAACCTGTAAATGGAGGCTATTTTTGCTGTCAGCCTATGAGAACTCCCCTGAGTTTCCCCCCCACGGTGGTGAATTAGTGAATAGACACAGAGCTTAATGTGAGTTTCCTTCAGCAGCATCCTGATCTTGCGCTGATAATGTATGGTAATATTCAGAATACATTGTGGAAAACTACAATCGTCACTCACCATTTTTTCTCAACGTAGATATACCACATCTCTACGTAGTGGTTTCTTCTTCAGCGGGGAGAAGTTTCTGCAACTGAATTGCACATCGTCCTCGTGTGGCAAATTTGAGCAAACACAGAAAAGGGCCCATATAGATATTCCAGAATCATCAACTTTACAACTAAAGTGAAAAAAAAACAAGACAAAGTGTGACTGTTGTTCACTGATTGTCAAATAAGTTTGTAAAAGCATTTAAACATTCATTAAGAACGTAAATTGTTGTACCACGTCATGGGAATCACCTTTTTAGCTAAAAAAAAAATAAACAGTGGATTTCTGTTGTTGTGGGCCTTTTTAACCATCTGTTTGACTTGTTGTTCACACAGGAGAGAGACGTGACAATCGTGGATCCACTGGGGAGCCTCAACAACCTCATGAAGCTGACAAGGCAGACAAGAATCTCTCCACATCAGAACATCTCAAGCGGAAACCCACAGGGAAGAAATCTCTCCACTGCTCTGACCGTGGGAAGAGTTACTCAATATCAGGTTCACTGAAAGTGCACCAGAGATTTCACACAGAAGAGACATCTCACTGCTGCTCTGACTGTTGGAAGAGATTCACCTCTTCAGCAGAGCTCAAAAGACATCAGAGAATCCATACAGGAGAGAAACGTAATAGCTGTGATCAATGTGGGAAGAGTTTTAATGCTCCAAGCAGCCTGAAAACACACCAGAGAACACACACAGGAGAGAAATCTTATAGCTGCTCTGACTGTGGGAAGACATTTTCAAAACTATATACATTACAATCACACCAGAGAATTCACACTGGAGAGAAACCCCATAGCTGTGATCAATGTGGGAAGAGTTTTACAACATCTAGTCATCTGACTATTCACCAGAGAACACACACAGGAGAGAAACCTTATAGCTGTGATCAATGTGGGAAGACATTTTCCAAATTATATACATTACAATCACACCAGAGAATTCACACAGGAGAGAAACCTCATACCTGTGATCAATGTGGGAGGAGTTTTACTACATCTAGCAATCTGACTATTCACCAGAGAACACACACAGGAGAGAAACCTCATGGCTGTAATCAATGTGGGAAGAGTTTTGTTACATCCAGCAATCTGACTATTCACCAGAGAACACACACAGGAGAGAAACCTTATAGCTGTAATCAATGTGGGAAGAGTTTTGTTACATCCAGCAATCTGACTATTCACCAGAGAACACACACAGGAGAGAAACCATATAGCTGTAATCAATGTGGAAAGTGTTTTGCTCATGCAGGCAACCTGGTAGCACACCTGAGAATACACACAGGAGAGAAACCTTATAGCTGTGATCAATGTGGGAACAGTTTTGTTACATCTAGCCATCTGACTACACACCAGAGAACACACAGGAGAGAAACCTCATAGCTGTCATCAATGTTGGAAGAGATACTCTGATAAAAGAGCTCTGATTAGACATCAGAAAATACATTTATGAGTTGTTTCATGAAATCAATGAAATGATGTCACAATGTAGAATATTTTAACATTGTAGTAGGAGTGTTCTAATGATGTCACAATGTAGAATGCTTTAACATTGTAATAGGAGTAGTTTAATGATGTCACAATGTAGAATGTTTTAAAATCACAGGAGTATTTTAATGATGTCACAATGTACAATGTTTTTAACATTGTAGTAATGTAACCTTTTATTTAACTAGGCAAGTCAGTTAAGAACAAAGTCTTATTTACAATGGCAAAATGTCATTAAAAAGACGTTGACAATAAGACCCGACATCCATCATGGTCGGTTTTGGTTGAAAGTGAAAGTTGAAAAGACGTCTTCTTCGGGTGGTTGTGCTCAGCGATTTGAAAACAACTTAATTTCAACGTACTTGCAGCCTATACACATGGACTATCAAAAATTGGTCTATGAACAATTTGATTGACAATCCTACATCACTCCAGTATACACGGTATTTCTTTACAACATTATAGTGCTAATTGTCTTTATTCCACTACTGAAGAAGCATGACTCAAATCACCTCATATTTCAAACATTCAGCCTGACAAAATATACATGTTTTATTATTCCATGCCTCACCATTAAGTGAAGTATTGCCAATACATATTAACAAAGGGGTGTACATTTACATGTTATTACTCCATCCCATGCCTCACTATGTTAATTATTATAACAGAGGGGAACATTTACATGTTATTACTCCATCCCATGCCTCACTATGTTAATTATTATAACAGAGGGGAACATTTACATGTTATTACTCCATCCCATGCCTCACTATGTTAATTATTATAACAAAGGGGGTAACATTTACATGTTATTACTCCATCCCATGCCTCACTATGTTAATTATTATAACAAAGGGGGTAACATTTACATGTTATTACTCCATCCCATGCCTCACTATGTTAATTATTATAACAAAGGGGGGAACATTTACATGTTATTACTCCATCCCATGCCTCACTATGTTAATTATAATAACAAAGGGGGTAACATTTACATGTTATTACTCCATCCCATGCCTCACTATGTTAATTATTATAACAGAGGGGGTAACATTTACATGTTATTACTCCATCCCATGCCTCACTATGTTAATTATTATAACAAAGGGGGTAACATTTACATGTTATTACTCCATCCCATGCCTCACTATGTTAATTATTATAACAAACGGGGTAACATTTACATGTTATTACTCCATCCCATGCCTCACTATGTTAATTATTATAACAGAGGGTAACATTTACATGTTATTACTCCATCCCATGCCTCACTATGTTAATTATTATAACAGAGGGTATCATTTACATGTTATTACTCCATCCCATGCCTCACTATGTTAATTATTATAACAGAGGGTATCATTTACATGTTATTACTCCATCCCATGCCTCACTATGTTAATTATTATAACAGAGGGGAACATTTACATGTTATTACTCCATCCCATGCCTCACTATGTTAATTATTATAACAGAGGGGGTAACATTTACATGTTATTACTCCATCCCATGCCTCACTATGTTAATTATTATAACAGAGGGGAACATTTACATGTTATTACTCCATCCCATGCCTCACTATGTTAATTATTATAACAGAGGGGGGAACATTTACATGTTATTACTCCATCCCATGCCTCACTATGTTAATTATTATAACAGAGGGGGGAACATTTACATGTTATTACTCCATCCCATGCCTCACTATGTTAATTATTATAACAAAGGGGGTAACATTTACATGTTATTACTCCATCCCATGCCTCACTATGTTAATTATTATAACAGAGGGGAACATTTACATGTTATTACTCCATCCCATGCCTCACTATGTTAATTATTATAACAGAGGGGAACATTTACATGTTATTACTCCATCCCATGCCTCACTATGTTAATTATTATAACAGAGGGGGTAACATTTACATGTTATTACTCCATCCCATGCCTCACTATGTTAATTATTATAACAGAGGGGAACATTTACATGTTATTACTCCATCCCATGCCTCACTATGTTAATTATTATAACAGAGGGGGGAACATTTACATGTTATTACTCCATCCCATGCCTCACTATGTTAATTATTATAACAGAGGGGGGAACATTTACATGTTATTACTCCATCCCATGCCTCACTATGTTAATTATTATAACAAACGGGGGAACATTTACATGTTATTACTCCATCCCATGCCTCACTATGTTAATTATTATAACAAACGGGGGAACATTTACATGTTATTACTCCATCCCATGCCTCACTATGTTAATTATTATAACAGAGGGGAACATTTACATGTTATTACTCCATCCCATGCCTCACTATGTTAATTATTATAACAGAGGGGGTAACATTTACATGTTATTACTCCATCCCATGCCTCACTATGTTAATTATTATAACAGAGGGTAACATTTACATGTTATTCCTCCATCCCATGCCTCACTATGTTAATTATTATAACAGAGGGGTAACATTTACATGTTATTACTCCATCCCATGCCTCACTATGTTAATTATTATAACAGAGGGGAACATTTACATGTTATTACTCCATCCCATGCCTCACTATGTTAATTATTATAACAAACGGGGTAACATTTACATGTTATTACTCCATCCCATGCCTCACTATGTTAATTATTATAACAAACGGGGTAACATTTACATGTTATTACTCCATCCCATGCCTCACTATGTTAATTATTATAACAGAGGGGAACATTTACATGTTATTACTCCATCCCATGCCTCACTATGTTAATTATTATAACAAACGGGGTAACATTTACATGTTATTACTCCATCCCATGCCTCACTATGTTAATTATTATAACAGAGGGGAACATTTACATGTTATTACTCCATCCCATGCCTCACTATGTTAATTATTATAACAGAGGGGAACATTTACATGTTATTACTCCATCCCATGCCTCACTATGTTAATTATTATAACAGAGGGGAACATTTACATGTTATTACTCCATCCCATGCCTCACTATGTTAATTATTATAACAAACGGGGTAACATTTACATGTTATTACTCCATCCCATGCCTCACTATGTTAATTATTATAACAAACGGGGGAACATTTACATGTTATTACTCCATCCCATGCCTCACTATGTTAATTATTATAACAAACGGGGGAACATTTACATGTTATTATTCCATCCCATGCCTCACTATGTTAATTATTATAACAAACGGGGGAACATTTACATGTTATTATTCCATCCCATGCCTCACTATGTTAATTATTATAACAGAGGGTAACATTTACATGTTATAACTCCATCCCATGCCTCACTATGTTAATTATTATAACAGAGGGTAACATTTACATGTTATTACTCCATCCCATGCCTCACTATGTTAATTATTATAACAGAGGGGGTAACATTTACATGTTATTACTCCATCCCATGCCTCACTATGTTAATTATTATAACAGAGGGTAACATTTACATGTTATTACTCCATCCCATGCCTCACTATGTTAATTATTATAACAGAGGGTAACATTTACATGTTATTACTCCATCCCATGCCTCACTATGTTAATTATTATAACAAACGGGGTAACATTTACATGTTATAACTCCATCCCATGCCTCACTATGTTAATTATTATAACAGAGGGTAACATTTACATGTTATTACTCCATCCCATGCCTCACTATGTTAATTATTATAACAGAGGGGGGAACATTTACATGTTATTACTCCATCCCATGCCTCACTATGTTAATTATTATAACAGAGGGGAACATTTACATGTTATTACTCCATCCCATGCCTCACTATGTTAATTATTATAACAGAGGGGAACATTTACATGTTATTACTCCATCCCATGCCTCACTATGTTAATTATTATAACAGAGGGGGGAACATTTACATGTTATTACTCCATCCCATGCCTCACTATGTTAATTATTATAACAGAGGGGAACATTTACATGTTATTACTCCATCCCATGCCTCACTATGTTAATTATTATAACAGAGGGGGGAACATTTACATGTTATTACTCCATCCCATGCCTCACTATGTTAATTATTATAACAGAGGGGAACATTTACATGTTATTACTCCATCCCATGCCTCACTATGTTAATTATTATAACAAACGGGGGAACATTTACATGTTATTACTCCATCCCATGCCTCACTATGTTAATTATTATAACAAAGGGGGTAACATTTACATGTTATTACTCCATCCCATGCCTCACTATGTTAATTATTATAACAGAGGGGGTAACATTTACATGTTATTACTCCATCCCATGCCTCACTATGTTAATTATTATAACAGAGGGTAACATTTACATGTTATTACTCCATCCCATGCCTCACTATGTTAATTATTATAACAAACGGGGTAACATTTACATGTTATAACTCCATCCCATGCCTCACTATGTTAATTATTATAACAGAGGGTAACATTTACATGTTATTACTCCATCCCATGCCTCACTATGTTAATTATTATAACAGAGGGGGGAACATTTACATGTTATTACTCCATCCCATGCCTCACTATGTTAATTATTATAACAGAGGGGAACATTTACATGTTATTACTCCATCCCATGCCTCACTATGTTAATTATTATAACAGAGGGGAACATTTACATGTTATTACTCCATCCCATGCCTCACTATGTTAATTATTATAACAGAGGGGGGAACATTTACATGTTATTACTCCATCCCATGCCTCACTATGTTAATTATTATAACAGAGGGGAACATTTACATGTTATTACTCCATCCCATGCCTCACTATGTTAATTATTATAACAGAGGGTAACATTTACATGTTATTACTCCATCCCATGCCTCACTATGTTAATTATTATAACAGAGGGTAACATTTACATGTTATTACTCCATCCCATGCCTCACTATGTTAATTATTATAACAAACGGGGGAACATTTACATGTTATTACTCCATCCCATGCCTCACTATGTTAATTATTATAACAGAGGGGGTAACATTTACATGTTATTACTCCATCCCATGCCTCACTATGTTAATTATTATAACAAACGGGGTAACATTTACATGTTATTACTCCATCCCATGCCTCACTATGTTAATTATTATAACAGAGGGTAACATTTACATGTTATTACTCCATCCCATGCCTCACTATGTTAATTATTATAACAGAGGGGGTAACATTTACATGTTATTACTCCATCCCATGCCTCACTATGTTAATTATTATAACAGAGGGTAACATTTACATGTTATTACTCCATCCCATGCCTCACTATGTTAATTATTATAACAGAGGGGGTAACATTTACATGTTATTACTCCATCCCATGCCTCACTATGTTAATTATTATAACAGAGGGGAACATTTACATGTTATTACTCCATCCCATGCCTCACTATGTTAATTATTATAACAGAGGGTAACATTTACATGTTATTACTCCATCCCATGCCTCACTATGTTAATTATTATAACAAACGGGGGAACATTTACATGTTATTACTCCATCCCATGCCTCACTATGTTAATTATTATAACAGAGGGTAACATTTACATGTTATTACTCCATCCCATGCCTCACTATGTTAATTATTATAACAAACGGGGTAACATTTACATGTTATTACTCCATCCCATGCCTCACTATGTTAATTATTATAACAGGGGGTAACATTTACATGTTATTACTCCATCCCATGCCTCACTATGTTAATTATTATAACAGAGGGGGGAACATTTACATGTTATTACTCCATCCCATGCCTCACTATGTTAATTATTATAACAGAGGGTAACATTTACATGTTATTACTCCATCCCATGCCTCACTATGTTAATTATTATAACAAACGGGGGAACATTTACATGTTATTACTCCATCCCATGCCTCACTATGTTAATTATTATAACAGAGGGTAACATTTACATGTTATTACTCCATCCCATGCCTCACTATGTTAATTATTATAACAGAGGGTAACATTTACATGTTATTACTCCATCCCATGCCTCACTATGTTAATTATTATAACAGAGGGTAACATTTACATGTTATTACTCCATCCCATGCCTCACTATGTTAATTATTATAACAAACGGGGTAACATTTACATGTTATTACTCCATCCCATGCCTCACTATGTTAATTATTATAACAGAGGGGGAACATTTACATGTTATTACTCCATCCCATGCCTCACTATGTTAATTATTATAACAAACGGGGGAACATTTACATGTTATTACTCCATCCCATGCCTCACTATGTTAATTATTATAACAAACGGGGGATCATTTACATGTTATTACTCCATCCCATGCCTCACTATGTTAATTATTATAACAAACGGGGGAACATTTACATGTTATTACTCCATCCCATGCCTCACTATGTTAATTATTATAACAAACGGGGGAACATTTGGTTTTGATACTTCATATTTTACATGTAACATTTTCAACTAACTTGACAATTTTTTGGGTACAATTATATTGTTTACAAAGACTAGTAAAACAAGCGTATATTTCTGGTTGGATATTACATCCTATTCTTACTATTTTAATCAATGTAATTTCCTTAGGATGCTCATTAGTCTTTCAGTTTGTTATTCAAAAGGACACAGACACTGGACAGAGGAACTCTGCCTACCTAGAAGGCCAGCATCCCGGAGTCGCCTCTTCACTGTTGACGTTGAAACTGGTGTTTTGCGGGTACTATTTAATGAAGCTGCCAGTCGAGGACTTGCGAGGCTTCTGTTTCTCAAACTAGACACTCTAATGTACTTGTCCTCTTGCTCAGTTGTGCACCGGGGCCTCCCACTCATCTTTCTATTCTGGTTAGAGTCAGTTTGTGATGTTCTGTGAAAGGAGTAGGACACAGCGTTGTACGAGATCTTCAGTTTCTTGGCAATTTCTCACATGGAATAGCCTTCATTTCTCAGAACCAGAATAGACTGACAAGTTTCAGAAGGAAGGTCTTTGTTTCTGGCCATTTTGAGCCTGTAATCGAACATGCTGATGCTCCAGATACTCAACGAGTCTAAAGAAGGCCAGTGTTATTGCTTCTTTAATCAGAACAACAATTTTCAGCTGTGCTAACATAATTGCAGAAGAGTTTTCTAATGATCAATTAGCCTTTTAAAATGATAAACTTGGATTAGCTAACACAACGTGCCATTGGAACACAGGAGTGATGGTTGCTGATAATGGGCCTCTGTACGCCTATGTAGATATTCAATTAAAAATCTGCCGTTTCCAGCTACAATTTGATGTTGTTTTAATGGCCCGAAAAAATTGCTTTTCTTTCAAAAACAAGGACATTTCTAAGTGACCCCAAACTTTTGAACGGTAGTGTATGTATGATGTATTGTTACACCATGTAGGAGCAGTATAGACCTAGTCTGTTCATTATATACATCTACATGATGTATTGTTACACCATGTAGGAGCAGTATAGACCTAGTCTGTTCATTATATACATGATGTATTGTTACACCATGTAGGAGCAGTATAGACCTAGTCTGTTCATTATATACATGATGTATTGTTACACCATACAGGAGCAGTATAGACCTAGTCTGTTCATTATATACATCTACATGATGTATTGTTACACCATGTAGGAGCAGTATAGACCCAGTCTGTTCATTATATACATCTACATGATGTATTGTTACACCATGTAGGAGCAGTATAGACCTAGTCTGTTCATTATATACATGATGTATTGTTACACCATGTAGGAGCAGTATAGACCTAGTCTGTTCATTATATACATGATGTATTGTTACACCATACAGGAGCAGTATAGACCTAGTCTGTTCATTATATACATCTACATGATGTATTGTTACACCATGTAGGAGCAGTATAGACCTAGTCTGTTCATTATATACATCTACATGATGTATTGTTACACCATGTAGGAGCAGAATAGACCTAGTCTGTTCATTATATACATGATGTATTGTTACACCATGTAGGAGCAGTATAGACCTAGTCTGTTCATTATATACATCTACATGATGTATTGTTACACCATACAGGAGCAGTATAGACCTAGTCTGTTCATTATATACATCTACATGATGTATTGTTACACCATACAGGAGCAGTATAGACCTAGTCTGTTCATTATATACATCTACATGATGTATTGTTACATGTAGGAGCAGTATAGACCTAGTCTGTTCATTATATACATCTACATGATGTATTGTTACATGTAGGAGCAGTATAGAGCTAAATGATTATTTTAAAGTTATCTGTCCAGTTGACTGAATAAATAAGAAAATGCTTAAATACAAATCAAATTGTATTGGTCACATGCACATATTTAGCAGATGTTATTGGTCCATACACATATTTAGCAGATATTATTGGTCCATACACATATTTAGCAGATGTTATTGGTCCATGCACATATTTAGCAGATGTTATTGGTCCATATTTAGCAGATATTATTGGTCCATACACATATTTAGCAGATGTTATTGGTCCATGCACATATTTAGCAGATGTTATTGGTCACATTCACATATTTAGCAGATGTTATTGGTCACATATTTAGCAGATGTTATTGGTCCATACACATATTTAGCAGATGTTATTGGTCCATACACATATTTAGCAGATGTTATTGGTCCATGCACATATTTAGCAGATGTTATTGGTCCATACACATATTTAGCAGATGTTATTGGTCCATACACATATTTAGCAGATGTTATTGGTCCATACACATATTTAGCAGATGTTATTGGTCACATGCACATATTTAGCAGATGTTATTGGTCACATGCACATATTTAGCAGATGTTATTGGTCCATGCACATATTTAGCAGATATTATTGGTCCATGCACATATTTAGCAGATGTTATTGGTCCATATTTAGCAGATGTTATTGGTCACATTCACATATTTAGCAGATGTTATTGGTCCATATTTAGCAGATGTTATTGGTCACATTCACATATTTAGCAGATGTTATTGGTCCATGCACATATTTAGCAGATGTTATTGGTCCATGCACATATTTAGCAGATGTTATTGGTCCATGCACATATTTAGCAGATGTTATTGGTCCATATTTAGCAGATGTTATTGGTCACATTCACATATTTAGCAGATGTTATTGGTCCATACACATATTTAGCAGATGTTATTGGTCCATATTTAGCAGATGTTATTGGTCACATTCACATATTTAGCAGATGTTATTGGTCCATACACATATTTAACAGATGTTATTGGTCCATATTTAGCAGATGTTATTGGTCACATTCACATATTTAGCAGATGTTATTGGTCCATACACATATTTAGCAGATGTTATTGGTCCATATTTAGCAGATGTTATTGGTCCATACACATATTTACCAGATGTTATTGGTCCATACACATATTTAGCAGATGTTATTGGTCCATACACATATTTAGCAGATGTTATTGGTCCATATTTAGCAGATGTTATTGGTCACATTCACATATTTAGCAGATGTTATTGGTCACATACACATATTTAGCAGATGTTATTGGTCCATACACATATTTAGCAGATGTTATTGGTCCATACACAAATTTAGCAGATGTTATTGGTCCATACACATATTTAGCAGATGTTATTGGTCCATACACATATTTAGCAGATGTTATTGCGGGTGTGGAGAAATGCTTGTGTTTCCAGCTCCAGCAGTGCAGTAGTATCTAACTAAATGCTTGTGTTCCTAGCTCCAACAATGCAGTAGTATCTAACTAAATGCTTGTGTTCCTAGCTCCAACAATGCATTAGTATCTAACTAAATGCTTGTGTTCCTAGCTCCAGCAGTGCAGTAGTATCTAACTAAATGCTTGTGTTCCTAGCTCCAGCAGTAGTATCTAACTAAATGCTTGTGTTCCGAGCTCCAAACAGTGCAGTAGTATTTAACAACTCACAACAATACACACAAATCTAAAAGTCAAAGAATGGAATGAAGAAGTGGCATTGACTACAATACAGTAGAATAGAATACAGGTAAGCAACACTGAGATACACGAGAGCACCAACTGTTCTGGATGACTGTGATAGCGCTCTCGGTAGCCAATTTGAACAAAACCTTTAAACAGGTCAACATTCACAAGGCCACTGGGCCAGATAGATTGCCAGGACGTGTTCTCCGAGCATCCACTGACCAACTGGCAAGTGTCTTCACTGACATTTTAAACCTGTCCCTGTCTGTGCCTGTAATACCAACATGTTTCAAGCAGACCACCATAGTCCCTGTGCCCAAGAACACTAAGGTAACCTGCCTAAATGACTACCAACCCGTAGCACTCACAGTCTGTATTCATGAAATGCTTTGAAAGGCTGGTCATGGCTCACATCAACACCATTATCCCAGAAACCCTAGACCCATTTCAATTTGCATACCGCACCAACAGATCCACAGATGATGCAATCTCTATTGCACTCCACACTCCACTTTCCCACCAGTGCAACCGCATATTGACACATTGACTCTGTACTGGTAGCTCTGCTATTGACTCTGTACTGGTAGCTCTGCTATTGACTCTGTACTGGTAGCTCTGCTATTGACTCTGTACTGGTAGCTTTGCTATTGACTCTGTACTGGTAGCTCTGCCATTGACTCTGTACTGGTAGCTCTGCTATTGACTCTGTACTGGTAGCTCTGCTATTGACTCTGTACTGGTAGCTCTGCTATTGACTCTGTACTGGTAGCTCTGCTATTGACTCTGTACTGGTAGCTCTGCTATTGACTCTGTACTGGTAGCTCTGCTATTGACTCTGTACTGGTAGCTCTGCTATTGACTCTGTACTGGTAGCTCTGCTGTTGTTATTTACTGGTAGCTCTGCTGTTGTTATGTACTGGTAGCTCTGCTGTTGTTATTTACTGGTAGCTCTGCTGTTGTTATTTACTGGTAGCTCTGCTGTTATTTACTGGTAGCTCTGCTGTTGTTATTTACTGGTAGCTCTGCTGTTGTTATTTACTGGTAGCTCTGCTGTTGTTATTTACTGGTAGCTCTGCTGTTGTTATTTACTGGTAGCTCTGCTGTTGTTATTTACTGGTAGCTCTGCTGTTGTTATTTACTGGTAGCTCTGCTGTTGTTATGTACTGGTAGCTCTGCTGTTGTTATTTACTGGTAGCTCTGCTGTTGTTATTTACTGGTAGCTCTGCTGTTGTTATTTACTGGTAGCTCTGCTGTTGTTATTTACTGGTAGCTTTGCTGTTGTTATTTACTGGTAGCTCTGCTGTTGTTATTTACTGGTAGCTCTGCTGTTGTTATTTACTGGTAGCTCTGATGTTGTTATTTACTGGTAGCTCTGCTGTTGTTATTTACTGGTAGCTCTGCTGTTGTTATTTACTGGTAGCTCTGCTGTTGTTATTTACTGGTAGCTCTGCTGTTGTTATTTACTGGTAGCTCTGCTGTTGTTATTTACTGGTAGCTCTGCTGTTGTTATTTACTGGTAGCTCTGCTGTTGTTATTTACTGGTAGCTCTGCTGTTGTTATTTACTGGTAGCTCTGCTGTTGTTATTTACTGGTAGCTCTGCTGTTGTTATTTACTGGTAGCTCTGCTGTTGTTATTTACTGGTAGCTCTGCTGTTGTTATTTACTGGTAGCTTTGCTGTTGTTATTTACTGGTAGCTCTGCTGTTGTTATTTACTGGTAGCTCTGCTGTTGTTATTTACTGGTAGCTCTGCTGTTGTTATTTACTGGTAGCTCTGCTGTTGTTATTTACTGGTAGCTCTGCTGTTGTTATTTACTGGTAGCTCTGCTGTTGTTATTTACTGGTAGCTCTGCTGTTGTTATTTACTGGTAGCTCTGCTGTTGTTATTTACTGCTGCTCTTTAATCATTTGTTTTTCTTATCTCTTACTTTTTTTTTCTTACTTGTGATTTTTTTTTAGGTATTTTCTTAAAACTGCATCGTTGGTTAAGGTCTTGTCAGTCAGCATTTCACTGTAACGTCTACACCTGCTGTCTTTCGCGCAAGTGACAAATACAATTTGATATGATTTGATTTGAAATGAGTAAAGCAGAATGTAAACATTAAAGTGACCAGTGTTTCCATGCAGCCTCCGCTATGGTGAAGAGTTTAGTTACCGGGAGGTAGCTGGCTGGTGATGGCTATTTAACAGTCTGATGGCCTTGAGATAGGAGCTGTTTTTCAGTCTCTCGGCCCCAGCTTTGATGCACCTGTACTGACCTCGCCTTCTGGATGATAGCGGGGAGAATCATCCGTGGCTTAGTTTTTGATGTCCTTGATGATCTTTTTGGCCTTCCTGTGACATCGGGTGCTGTAGGTGTCCTGGAGGGCAGGTAGTTTACCCCTGGTGATGCGTTGGGAAGACCGCACCACCCTCTGAGAGAGCCCTGCGGTTGTGGGCGGTGCTGTTTCCGTACCAGGTGTGATACAGCCCGAAAGGAAGTTCTCAATTGTGCATCTGTAAAAGTTTGTGAGGGTCTTAGGGGCCAAGCCAAAATGTGTAGTAGATGTTGAGTTTGATTAAAAATTTCACTCATTAAAAATCTGCACTAATCAATCAACACATGTTTCTATTTGTACGTATCTATTGTATTTTATAATGAAATAACTTTTCCCTCAACTGCGTTACCAACTCCAGTCAGCAGATGGCGATGAGCGTCTTTCAGGCGACGCTGCCAGTGTGACGTATAATCTAGTGGACGGGACGTTCCTTCAACCACAACAGCTAGTCAGACACCTCGGTAGCTTGCTAGACAACAAAGCCGAAACATTAAAGCTATTTAGACTGCTCCGGTGTATTACTAGCTATGTTTTAAACACACTTCTGTCGTGTCTACTTGTTACCCCATTTAATGTAATATTCATGCCTACGTTGTTAGTTACCGTAGTCATCTACCTGTCTGGTTAAGTTAGCAGTAGCGCCAGGCTAATCGTTAATGCTAACTAGTTAGCTAGATAACATCCCCGACCATGAGTTCACTGAGCTACTCTCCTGATAAAGAAGAGGGGGTCTGCTGGACGGAGAAAGAGGGTCTGTGGCTGAACGTTGTCGTGAAAGAAGAGGAGGATGTCTCGGTAAAAATAGAAGTAGAGGATGAGGCTGTTCCAGTGAAAGAAGAGGAAGACGAGTTCAGAGTAAAAGAGGAGGAAGATGTTACAGTAAAAGAAGAGGAAGAGGGGGAGGATGTTACTGTGAAAGAAGAGGAAGGGAAAGAGGTGAATGCAGTTTTTGGAGTGAAAGAGGAGGAGGATGAGATTACCGTTACATTGGGGGAGGAGGAACAAGAAGAGAAGACCGGAGATCTGATTAACACCAGTAAGTCTTAAAAAACAAGGGCACGAACTCTGCAGTTGTTGAACTAATGTTTTTAAATGGGTATTCTACACTTGAATAATGTTATGCTGTAGGAATCGTTAAAGCTACCGAGTGGGGACTCAACCAACAAAATGTTAATGGATAAAATGCTCACCGTTATATATTTTTTTTTTTTTCACAATTTTTAAACATCTCTAAATATATTTTTCTAAAATATGATTTGAAGATCTAAATAATTTGTTTATAAAATCTATGGTTTTATTAGGTCCTACGTTTTTCAGTTATATTGTAAGGCAGACTGATCTGATTGAAATGTCAGGTGATACCACATTGTAGAGTATGTTACTATTGCAACCACCTGATGTCTGATACCACATCATATATACAGTACCAGACAAAGGTTTGGACACATCTAATCATTCAAGGGTTTTTCTTTATTTTACTATTTTCTACAATGTAGAATAATAGTGAAGACATCAAAACTATGAAATAACACACATGGAATCATGTAGTAACCAGAATGCTGAGGTAACCATGCTGGTTAAGTGTGCCTTGAATTCTAAATAAATCACTAATAGTGTCACCAGCAAAACACCCCCACACCATTACACCTCCTCCTCCATGCTTCACGGTGGGAACCACACATGCTGAGATCATCAAAAAACCAATGATAACTACAGTTGAAGTCTGAAGTTTACATACAGCTTAGCCAAATACATTTAAACTCAGTTTTTCACAATTCCTGACATTTAAATCAGAGTAAAAATCCCTGTCTTAGGTTAGTTAGGATCACCACTTTATTTTAAGAATGTGAAATGTCAGAATAATTAGTAGAGAGAATTACTTATTTCAGCTTTTATTTATTTCATCACATTCCCAGTGGGTCAGAAGTTTACATTACACTCAATTAGTATTTGGTAGCATTGCCTTTAAATGGTTTAACTTGGGTAAAACGTTTTGGGTAGCCTTCCACAAGCTTCCCACATTAAGTTGGGTGAATTTTGGCCCATTCCTCCTGACAGAGCTGGTGTAACTGAGTCAGGTTTGTAAGGCCTCCTTGCTCACACAAGCTTTTTCAGTTCTGCCCACACATTTTCTATAGGATTGAGGTCAGGGCTTTGTGATGGCCACGATAATACCTTGACTTTGTTGTCCTTAAGCCATTTTGCCACAACTTTGGAAGTATGCGTGGGGTCATTAACCATTTGGAAGACCCATTTGCAACCAAGCTTTTACTTCTTGACTGATGTCTAGAGATGTTGCTTCAATATATCCACATAATTTTCCATCCTCATCATGTCATCTATTTTGTGAAGTGCACCAGCCCCTCCTGCAGCAAAGCACCCCCACAACATGATGCTACCACCCCTGTGCTTCACGGTTGGGATGGTGTTCTTCGGCTTGCAAGCCTCCCCCTTTTTCCTCCAAACATAACGATGGTTATTATGGCCAAACAGTTTCATCAGACCCGAGGACATTTCTCCAAAAAGTACGATCTTTGTCCCCATGTGCAGTTGAAAACCGTAGTCTGGCTTTTTTATGGCAGTTTTGGAGCAGTGGCTTCTTCCTTGCTGAGCGGCCTTTCAGGTTATGTCGATATAGGACTTGTTTTACTGTGGATATAGATACTTTTGTACCTGTTCCCTCCAGCATCTTCACAAGGTCCTTTGCTGTTGTTCTGGGATTAATTTGCTCTAAAACTATGCACTATAGGCTATATCTCAATGGATTTAAAACTAGGCCCTATAGGCTATATCTCAATGGATTTAAAACTAGGCACTATAGGCTATATCTCAATGAATGTAAAACTAGGCACTATAGGCTATATCTCAATGGATTTAAAACTAATATTTGTTCCTGGTTATATTTTATGTTGTCTTCACTTTTTTAAGTTGGGAGCACCAGTGTTAACAATGATGCATTTTAATTTAGAGCTCCATTATTATAAAGCTCTGCTCAGCCTATAAACATGCCATTATCTATTATAGAGCTCTGTTCAGCCTGTAAACATGACATTATCTATTATTATAGAGCTCTGTTCAGCCTATAAACATTATCTATTATTATAGAGCTCTGTTCAGCCTGTAAACATGACATTATCTAGTATTATAGAGCTCCGTTCAGCCTGTAAACATGACATTATCTATTATTATAGAGCTCTGCTCAGCCTATAAACATTATCATTATGATAGATCTCTGCTCAGCCTGTAAACATGACATTATCTATTATTATAGAGCTCTGCTCAGCCTATAAACATGATCATTATGATAGATCTCTGCTCAGCCTGTAAACATGACATTATCTAGTATTACAGAGCTCTGCTCAGCCTATAAACATGACATTATCTATTATTATAGAGCTCTGCTCAGCCTATAAACATGACCTTATCTATTATGATAGATCTCTGCTCAGCCTATAAACATGACAGTATCTATTATTATAGAGCTCTGATCAGCCTATAAACATGACATTATCTATTATTATAGATCTCTGCTCAGCCTGTAAACATGACATTCCATAAGTGCAAGATTCAATTTGAAGCTCTATATTATTTGCTTTTAAAATCTCACCAAGTGTATTTTTATCAGCTGAGGGAACCAGTCTTGATTAAACCAAATAGGAAGACAGTATTATCATGTGGAGCTTTCATTCAGGTCTCTGATTAACTAAATACTCTGTTTGTTTTGGCAGGAGAGAGACCAGACTCTCACTCTGACAGCGGGAAGAGTCCTTCAGGGGAACCAGAGACGCCCAAACCAGCAGGAAAACACCACTGTTCCCTCTGTGGAAAGAGTTTTACTAAGTTAGGCAACCTGAAAGCGCATGAGATAATACACACAGGAGAGAAGCCTTACCACTGCTCCCAATGTGGAAAGAGTTTTACCTGGATAGGGAACTGGAAAACACATGAGAAAATACACACAGAAGGGAGGAAGACTTTCCACTGCTCCCAATGTGGAAAGAGTTTTACCAAGTCAGGGTCCCTGAAAATGCACGAGAGAATACACACAGGTGAGAAGCCTTACCACTGTTCCTATTGTGAAAAGAGTTTTAGGTGGTTGGTGACCATGAAAACTCACGAGAATACCCACACAGGAGCAAAGCCATACCAATGCTCCCTGTGTGGAAAGAGTTTTACCCAGCTAGGAGGCCTGAATAGACATGACAGGACACACACAGGAGGGGATAAGACCTACCACTGCTCCCAGTGTGGAAAGAGATTTAACCGGTTAAGGCATCTGAATAAGCATGAAAGAACACATACACAGGAGGAGAAGACATACCACTGCTCTCATTGTGGAAAGACATTTTCCCAGGCAGAGGACCTGAAATCACATGAGAGAATAGAGAGGCTGTGTTCTGACTTGTGTTTTTGACCTGAGAATGTGTTTTTGTTTATGGGCCATTCCACTGTAACGGAGTGATGCTGAGACTCACGTTTCCACTTTAAAATGTATGCCAAGAAAGAAACATTGATTGCAAAGTTTAACAAACAATACACCTACAGTACCAGTCAAAAGTTTGGACACACCTACTCATTAAAGGGTTTTTATTTAATTTTTGCTATTTTCTACATTGTAGAATAATAATGAAGATATCAAAACTATGAAATAACACACATGGAGTCATGTAATAACAAAACAAGTGTTAAACTGATTATGAAGGAAAGAAATTCCACAAATGAGCTTCAAACAAGGCACACCTGTTAATTAAAATGCATTCCAGGTACCTCATGAAGCTGGTTGAGAGAATACCTAGAGTGTGCAAAGCTGTCAAGACAAAGGGTGGCTACTTTGAAAAGTCTAAAATATAAATATATTTTGATCTGTTTAACACTTTTTTGGTTACTTCCATATGTGTTATTTCATAGTTTTGATGTCTTCACTGTTATTCTACAATGTAGAAAACTTTTTTTAAAACCTTGAATGAGTAGGTGTGCCCAAACTTTTGATTGGTGCTGTACATTTATTTATTTTATAGACCTAGATGCGTATTTT
Organism: Oncorhynchus mykiss; assembly: GCF_013265735.2. NCBI lineage: Eukaryota > Metazoa > Chordata > Actinopteri > Salmoniformes > Salmonidae > Oncorhynchus > Oncorhynchus mykiss. The sequence continues at coordinate 1,905,699 of NC_048577.1, forward strand.
TGATATTATCTGTCTGTTTGACTGAATGAATCAGAAATTGCTTTCAATGTAGATGTTTAGTTCGTGTGAAGTTTGTTTTAAATTCTCACTCATTAAAATTCTGAACTAATCAATCAACACATGCTTCTCTTTATACATCTCAATATAACATTATTTAATTGATAATTAAATATTAATTAATTAATACTTGATACATAAAAAATAAAATACATATTTTCCTTAACTGCGTTGTCTACTCCAGTCAGCGGATGAGCATCTTTCAGGCGACGCTGCCAGCGTGACGTATAATCTAGTGGACGGGACGCTTCCTCAACAACAGCAGCTTGTCAGCCACTTCGGTAGCTTTGCTAGCCAACACAGCCGAAACATTTAAGCTCTGTATAAGCTTTCGATGTAAATTAGCCACTTTGTTGTAATTACACTTTTGTCGTATAGGTAGTTATCCCCTTTACGTTGCTAGTAACTATCTGAATAGCTAAAATAGCATTAGCCTAGTGCTAGGCTAACTAGCTAGCTAACATTCCCAACCATGAGCTCACTAAGCTACTTCACCCCTGGTAAAGAAGAGGAGACTGTTAAAAGAGAAGTAGAGGGTGAGGCTGTTACTGTGAAAGAAGAAGAGGAAGAAATTACTGTGAAAGAAGAAGAAGATGCAATTGGAGGAGATGACTGTCACGGTGAAAGAAGAGGAAGACGTGTTTGGAGTTGAGGAAGAAGGAGAGGAGGGGGAGATGACTGTCACATTGGAGGAAGGGGAGGAGGAGGAGACAGGAGATCTGATTAACACCATGAGTGAGTACTGTCTTAACAAGGACCACAAACTATGCAATTGTTAAACCCATGTGTGGTTTTAAAGGGCCATTCTACTGAAGTTTTACACTTGAATATGTTGTTTAGTACTGTAGGAATTGTTAAAACTACGCTGTGAAACAGGGCTCTTCAACCCTGTTCCTGGAGAGCCACCCTCCTGTAAGTGGTTAGCACCAACTCTGTCTCTAGTTTAGATCACTGTAATACCATACCATAGGAATAAGAATGAATAGAATGGGCTTGGAAGGTCCAACCCTGGAAATTGACTGGTAAACACATAGGTACACTCACAATGTCTGCCTTGTATTGTGATGCAATCATTTCCATGGTGTTTTGGAATGTTCATTTGAATTAGCTGTGCAGTGCTAGGAGGGGAGGAGAAAACAAAACGTGCTTCCCCTTGGGGTTCTGAGGACAGAGTGTGGGAAACCCTACATGATGCCTTCATTGACTTGAATACAGATGCCTTTTCTATTCATTCCTATTTCTTTCATACAGGGTTCTATCTTCCGTGCAGGGTTCTATCTTCCATGCAGGGTTCTAGCTTAAGGAGTCCAGAATGAGGTTCCACCACAACATCGAGTCACTAAAAGTCTGTACTTGTAAAAATGTCAGTTATTTTAATTCCTTGTACCTATGTTTGTCCTGTGTAATTGCGTGCCTCTTTGTTTTCTGAAATCCGTAGCTTTTAATAAAAGTACTATTTAAATGCGACCTCTGCCCGAGGGGTCGTTGTTTCTTAACGGAGAAGGAGCAGCCCGCCATTGCACTGCAGATTTGGTTTGGCAACGGATGCATAGAATTAGATGAACAATCAGGACAATCACAGGTACACAGTAGGTGTTAAATAATGGATATTTATAAAATATTGAGTGGTAGAGCACGCTTGAAGTCCTTTACTTCATTGGACAACAATGGAAAGATGTGTTTGATTAATAAAACTATGGATTTTTTTTAGCAAACAAGACACGCAATTACACAGGACAAAACATTAGGTACGAGGAATGGAATAAATGCATTACAGAAGTGACATTTTTACAAGTCTGGACATGTAGTGACTCGGTGTAGTGGAAGCGCCCTCTTCTAGACGTGTTGTGACTCGGTGTAGTGGAAGCGCCCTCTTCTGGACGTGTTGTGACTCGGTGTAGTGGAAGCGCCTCTTCTGGACGTGTTGTGACTCGGTGTAGTGGAAGCACACTCTTCTGGACGTGTTGTGACTCGGTGTAGTGGAAGCGCCCTCTTCTGGACGTGTTGTGACTCGGTGTAGTGGAAGCGCCCTCTTCTGGACGTGTTGTGACTCGGTGTAGTGGAAGCACACTCTTCTGGACGTGTTGTGACTCGGTGTAGTGGAAGCGCCCTCTTCTGGACGTGTTGTGACTCGGTGTTGTGGAAGCACACACTTCTGGACGTGTTGTGACTCGGTGTAGTGGAAGCACACTCTTCTGGACGTGTTGTGACTCGGTGTAGTGGAACCTCTTCTGGACTTGTAGTGACTCGGTGTAGTGGAAGCGCCCTCTTCTGGACTTGTAGTGACTCGGTGTAGTGGAACCTCTTCTGGACTTGTAGTGACTTGGTGTAGTGGAAGCACACTCTTCTGGACGTGTTGTGACTCGGTGTAGTGGAACCTCTTCTGGACTTGTAGTGACTCGGTGTAGTGGAACCTCTTCTGGACTTGTAGTGACTCGGTGTAGTGGAAGCGCCCTCTTCTGGACGTGTTGTGACTCGGTGTAGTGGAACCTCTTCTGGACTTGTAGTGACTCGGTGTAGTGGAACCTCTTCTGGACTTGTAGTGACTCGGTGTAGTGGAACCTCTTCTGAACGTATTGTGCTACAACCCTGTATGACATTATGATTTTTCCACGCCGATACCGAATATTGGAGGACTAAAAAAAGCTGATACCGATTTTTAAATATATTTGTAATAATGACAATTACAACAATACTGAATGAACACTTAACTTAATACATAAATAAACATCTATTTAGTCTCAAATAAATAATGAAACATGTTCAATTTGGTTTAAATAATGCAAAAACAAAGTGTTGGAGAAGAAAGTAAAAGTGCAATATGTGCCATGTAAAAAAGCTAACGTTTAAGTTCCTTGCTCAGAACATGAGAACATATGAAAGCTGGTGGTTCCTTTTAACATGAGTCTTCAATATTCACAGTTAAGAGGTTTTAGGTTATCGTTATTATAGGAATTATAGGACTATTTCTCTCTATACCATTTTGTATTTCATATACCTTTGACTATTGGATGTTCTTATAGGCATTGTATTATTGCCAGCCTAATCTCGGGAGTTGATAGGTTTGAAGTCATAAACAGAGCTGAGCTTCAAGCATTGCGAAGAGCTGCTGGCAAACACAGGAAAGTGCTGGTTTGAATGAATGTGCTGCCTACCACCGCTCAGTCAGACTGCTCTATCAAATATCAAATAATAGACTTAATTATAATAAAATAAACACACAGAAATACGAGCCTTAGGTCATTAATATGGTCAAATCCGGAAACTATCATTTCTTTAAGTGAAATACGGAACCGTTCCGTATTTTATATAACGGGTGGCATCCATAAGTCTAAATATTGCTGTTACATTGTAAAACCTTCAATGTTATGTCATAAATATTTAAAATTCCGGCGTGATGGCTAGAACTACATCCAGAGTGATGGCTAGAACTACGACCAGAGTGATGGCTAGAACTACATCCAGAGTGATGGCTAGAACTACATCCAGAGTGATGGCTAGAACTACATCCAGAGTGATGGCTGGAACTACGACCAGAGTGATGGCTGGAACTACATCCAGAGTGATGGCTAGAACTACGACCAGAGTGATGGCTAGAACTACATCCAGAGTGATGGCTAGAACTACATCCAGAGTGATGGCTAGAACTACATCCAGAGTGATGGCTAGAACTACATCCAGAGTGATGGCTGGAACTACATCCAGAGTGATGGCTAGAACTACATCCAGAGTGATGGCTAGAACTACATCCAGAGTGATGGCTAGAACTACGACCAGAGTGATGGCTAGAACTACATCCAGAGTGATGGCTAGAACTACATCCAGAGTGATGGCTAGAACTACATCCAGAGTGATGGCTAGAACTACATCCAGAGTGATGGCTAGAACTACGACCAGAGTGATGGCTAGAACTACATCCAGAGTGATGGCTAGAACTACATCCAGAGTGATGGCTAGAACTACATCCAGAGTGATGGCTAGAACTACATCCAGAGTGATGGCTGGAACTACATCCAGAGTGATGGCTAGAACTACATCCAGAGTGATGGCTAGAACTACATCCAGAGTGATGGCTAGAACTACATCCAGAGTGATGGCTAGAACTACGACCAGAGTGATGGCTAGAACTACATCCAGAGTGATGGCTAGAACTACATCCAGAGTGATGGCTAGAACTACATCCAGAGTGATGGCTAGAACTACATCCAGAGTGATGGCTAGAACTACGACCAGAGTGATGGCTAGAACTACATCCAGAGTGATGGCTAGAACTACATCCAGAGTGATGGCTAGAACTACATCCAGAGTGATGGCTAGAACTACATCCAGAGTGATGGCTGGAACTACGACCAGAGTGATGGCTGGAACTACATCCAGAGTGATGGCTAGAACTACATCCAGAGTGATGGCTAGAACTACATCCAGAGTGATGTCTAGAACTACGACCAGAGTGATGGCTAGAACTACATCCAGAGTGATGGCTGGAACTACATCCAGAGTGATGGCTGGAACTACATCCAGAGTGATGGCTAGAACTACATCCAGAGTGATGGCTAGAACTACATCCAGAGTGATGGCTAGAACTACATCCAGAGTGATGGCTAGAACTACATCCAGAGTGATGGCTAGAACTACATCCAGAGTGATGGCTGGAACTACATCCAGAGTGATGGCTAGAACTACATCCAGAGTGATGGCTAGAACTACATCCAGAGTGATGGCTGGAACTACGACCAGAGTGATGGCTGGAACTACATCCAGAGTGATGGCTAGAACTACGACCAGAGTGATGGCTAGAACTACATCCAGAGTGATGGCTAGAACTACATCCAGAGTGATGGCTAGAACTACATCCAGAGTGATGGCTAGAACTACATCCAGAGTGATGGCTGGAACTACATCCAGAGTGATGGCTAGAACTACATCCAGAGTGATGGCTAGAACTACATCCAGAGTGATGGCTAGAACTACGACCAGAGTGATGGCTAGAACTACATCCAGAGTGATGGCTAGAACTACATCCAGAGTGATGGCTAGAACTACATCCAGAGTGATGGCTAGAACTACATCCAGAGTGATGGCTAGAACTACGACCAGAGTGATGGCTAGAACTACATCCAGAGTGATGGCTAGAACTACATCCAGAGTGATGGCTAGAACTACATCCAGAGTGATGGCTAGAACTACATCCAGAGTGATGGCTGGAACTACGACCAGAGTGATGGCTGGAACTACATCCAGAGTGATGGCTAGAACTACATCCAGAGTGATGGCTAGAACTACATCCAGAGTGATGTCTAGAACTACGACCAGAGTGATGGCTAGAACTACATCCAGAGTGATGGCTGGAACTACATCCAGAGTGATGGCTGGAACTACATCCAGAGTGATGGCTAGAACTACATCCAGAGTGATGGCTAGAACTACATCCAGAGTGATGGCTGGAACTACATCCAGAGTGATGGCTAGAACTACATCCAGAGTGATGGCTGGAACTACATCCAGAGTGATGGCTGGAACTACATCCAGAGTGATGGCTGGAACTACATCCAGAGTGATGGCTGGAACTACATCCAGAGTGATGGCTGGAACTACATCCAGAGTGATGGCTGGAACTACATCCAGAGTGATGGCTGGAACTACATCCAGAGTGATGGCTGGAACTACATCCAGAGTGATGGCTAGAACTACATCCAGAGTGATGGCTAGAACTACATCCAGAGTGATGGCTAGAACTACATCCAGAGTGATGGCTAGAACTACATCCAGAGTGATGGCTAGAACTACATCCAGAGTGATGGCTAGAACTACATCCAGAGTGATGGCTAGAACTACGACCAGAGTGATGGCTAGAACTACATCCAGAGTGATGGCTGGAACTACATCCAGAGTGATGGCTGGAACTACATCCAGAGTGATGGCTAGAACTACATCCAGAGTGATGGCTAGAACTACATCCAGAGTGATGGCTAGAACTACATCCAGAGTGATGGCTAGAACTACATCCAGAGTGATGGCTAGAACTACATCCAGAGTGATGGCTGGAACTACATCCAGAGTGATGGCTAAAACTACATCCAGAGTGATGGCTAGAACTACATCCAGAGTGATGGCTGGAACTACTTCCAGAGTGATGGCTGGAACTACATCCAGAGTGATGGCTGGAACTACATCCAGAGTGATGGCTGGAACTACATCCAGAGTGATGGCTGGAACTACATCCAGAGTGATGGCTAGAACTACATCCAGAGTGATGGCTGGAACTACATCCAGAGTGATGGCTAGAACTACATCCAGAGTGATGGCTAGAACTACATCCAGAGTGATGGCTAGAACTACATCCAGAGTGATGGCTGGAACTACATCCAGAGTGATGGCTGGAACTACATCCAGAGTGATGGCTAGAACTACATCCAGAGTGATGGCTGGAACTACATCCAGAGTGATGGCTGGAACTACATCCAGAGTGATGTGGGACCTTTCTGTTGCATTTCAAAGATGGTGGTAGAAAAAAATGTTTTTTTTCTTTGTATTTTCCTCTACCAGATCTATTGTGTTTTATTCTCCTACATTCAATTCACATTTCCACAAACTTCATAGTCTTTCCTTTCAAATGGTACCAATAATATGCATATCCTTGCTTCAGGTCCTGAGCTACAGGCAGTCAGATTTGGGAATGTCTTTTTAGGCTAAAATTTCAAAAAAGGGGGCTATCCCTTTTTAACTATGGATCCAATGAAACCTATGAATAAACTATCTATTAATATGGAGCTCTGCTCAGATTAAATACATTACATTATCTATTATTATAGAGCTCTGCTCAGCCTGTAACCATGACATTATCTATTATTATAGAGCTCTGCTCAGCCTGTAAACATGACATTATCTATTATTATAGAGCTCTGCTCAGCCTGTAAACATGACATCTATTATTATAGAGCTCTGATCAGCCTCAACATGCCATTATATATTATTATAGAGCTCTGCTCAACCTGTAAACATGACATCTATTATTATAGAGCTCTGATCAGCCTCAACATGCCATTATCTATTATTATAGAGCTCTGCTCAGCCTATAAACATGACATTATCTATTATAATAGAGCTATGCTCAGCCTATAAACATGACATCTATTATTATAGAGCTCTGATCAGCCTCAACATGCCATTATATATTATTATAGAGCTCTGCTCAACCTGTAAACATGACATCTATTATTATAGAGCTCTGATCAGCCTATAAACATGACATTATCTATTATTAGAGAGCTCTGCTCAGCCTATAAACATGACATTATCTATTATTATAGAGCTCTGATCAGCCTATAAACATGACATTATCTATTATTAGAGAGCTCTGATCAGCCTATAAACATGACATTATCTATTATTATAGAGCTCTGCTCAGCCTGTAAACAAGACATGATCTATTATTACAGAGCTCTGCTCAGCCTATAAACATGCCATTATCTATTATTATAGAGCTCTGCTCAGCCTATAAACATTATCATTATGATAGATCTCTGCTCAGCCTATAAACATTATCATTATGATAGAGCTCTGCTCAGCCTATAAACATTATCATTATGATAGAGCTCTGCTCAGCCTATAAACATGCCATTATCTATTATTACAGAGCCCTGCTCAGCCTATAAACATGCCATTATCTGTTATTATAGAGCTCTGATCATGATGCAAGCAAATTTATAGTGTTCAAAAACCATACTAATAGATTGTTTTTTGGAGAAAAAAAATATTGTTGTTACATTTAACATCCTGAAAATGCTGTTATCAAGGTCATTTACTTAGTACAGTGGTCAGGTATTCCTGGGGCATGGTCCTAGGGCTCAGGTCCTCCGAGAGAGAGAGAGAAAGAAAGAGAGAATTAGAGAGAGCATATGTGGTCACAAACCTCTCTTTCCCCAGTCAAAATGCAAGCTAAGACCTACCACTCAGATTTAGTTTTTAAACGTAAGCCTATGCAACATTAACCAATTAAAAACAGTTCTGTATCAATGAGGTTTGTGCAGTGGGCTAAAGACCCAATACATTGACACTGCGTATTGGCTCTGCTTGAATTGTCCTGCCAATGTTGTTCTTCTCAGACCATTTTGACATTATATTTTGATATTTGAGGTATATGATCAAACTGGTAATAGATAATTTGTTGTATTACTTGACTACTTTTATTATTTTATTTTTTATAAATTATTACTGGACTGATGGCATCTAAAAGTCAGTCTGAGGGGAGGGAGCAGCGGTGAGGATGAATTCTAGAATATACTATATATCCTAGAAACCTGGTTAAACTGTCATTATGACCTCATGGATGAATTCTAGAATATCCCATATATCCTAGAAACCTGGTTAAACTATCATTATGACATCATGGATGAATTCTAGAACATACTATATATCCTAGAAACCTGGTTAAACTATCATTATGACAACATGGACGAATTCTAGAATATACCATATATCCTAGGATGGTCTGTGGTTGTGAGGCCGGTTGGACGTACTGCCAAATACACTCAAATGATGTTGGAGGTAGGTTATGGTAGAGAAATTAACATTAAATTATCAAGCCACAGCTCTGGTGGACATTCCTGCAGACAGCATGCCAGTTGCAGGTTCTCTCAAAACTTGATACATCTGTGGCATCATGTTGTGTGACAAAACTACACATTTTAGAGCAGCCTTTTATTATTGTCCTCGGCACAAGGTGCACCTGTGTAATGATCATGCTGTTTAAAAAAAAAAACACCTGGATGGATTATTTTGGCAAAAGATAAATGCTCCCTAACAGGGATGTAAATAAATAAGCATTTCGGTGGTATGAAACATGGGACTAACACTTTACATGTTGCATTAATATTTGTGTTCAGTGTAATAACATGCAATTTAAAAATGCATCAAAAGATCTGTGTTTTTTTCCTCCCTATGCGGTTTCAATGCTGTGCACAGTTGTACTGTAATATAGTGCTTCAAAAATCTATAAATTCGCTTGTTATTGGAGGACGACTCTTATTTTGAAAAACATATCCGCCTTTTCTGCGGCCATTTCATGATCTGCGACCAGCAGAATGGTAAAGTGAAGGAAATGTTTTCAATGGAACGGATGTGAAGGCGGAGTCTGTCTTTTCTTTCGGGACTTTAGGCAGAGAGTCACTGGTTAGAATATAACGTTACCTCCATAATCTACAATTCAACAGACTAGGGATAAACATCTCATCTGGTTCACTTGGTCTGAACTCTGCAAACGACCGACCGTAAACGAGTGTCTACAATGACTCAGGTGAGTAAGACGCTTGTAAAATATAAATAAAAACACCTCGGCGGCCACGAACGTGGTAACACGTTTCACGGATCTCCGTCGGGTGGTGACACATTTATTTAACTTATAGCACAGTTTCATTTATTGTTTAATTAATTTCGCTTTACTAAGTATTGTTTACGTGGTTTAATATCTCGTTGCTCTTCCCGAACGGTAATAATGGCCGTGAATTGCTGAGTGGAAGATTGCTAAAGTAGGCCGCAGCAAAGCCTTGGATTTTCCTGAACGAGCTACCGACCGGAGAGCCGGGCATATTTGTCTGCTCCTGACACGGTTAAGGTTAATTTGGTCTGCACAATATCAGAATCAAGGTCTTTCAGGAGCAGACATATGTCCAGGTCTCCAGTCGGTAGCTCGTTTAGGAAAATCCAAGGTTTTGCTGCGGCCAACAGTTAAGTTAATTTGGTCTGCAGATCCGGGCATATTGGTTGGCAGAATATCAGAATCAATGTTTTTCATCTCTCTTCTCTTCATAACATTTAAATAAAATATATAATTGTTGTAAACGCGACTTGACATAGGAATTGCTTCTTCTTGTATTTGTTGGACAGTCTGCTTAGTTAGGTCTACTGTAGTATACTATAATTAGTCTGAATGGATAGGTCTACTGTAGTATACTATAATTAGTCTGGTTAGTTAGGTCTACTGTAGTATACTATAATTAGTCTGGTTAGATAGGTCTACTGTAGTATACTATCATTAGTCTGGTTAGATAGGTCTACTGTAGTATACTATAAATAGTCTGAATGGATAGGTCTACTGTAGTATACTATAATTAGTCTGGTTAGTTAGGTCTACTGTAGTATACTATAATTAGTCTGGTTAGTTTGGCCTACTGTAGTATACTATAATTAGTCTGGTTAGTTAGGTCTACTGTAGTATACTATAATTAGTCTGAATGGATAGGTCTACTGTAGTATACTATAATTAGTCTGGTTAGATAGGTCTACTGTAGTATACTATAATTAGTCTGGTTAGTTAGGTCTACTGTAGTATATTATAATTAGTCTGAATGGATAGGTCTACTGTAGTATACTATAATTAGTCTGGTTAGTTAGGTCTACTGTAGTATACTATAATTAGTCTGGTTAGTTAGGTCTACTGTAGTATACTATAATTAGTCTGGTTAGTTAGACCTACTGTAGTATACTATAATTAGTCTGAATGGATAGGTCTACTGTAGTATACTATAATTAGTCTGGTTAGTTAGGTCTACTGTAGTATACTATAATTAGTCTGGTTAGTTAGGTCTACTGTAGTATACTATAATTAGTCTGGTTAGTTAGGTCTACTGTAGTATACTATAATTAGTCTGGTTAGTTAGGTCTACTGTAGTATACTATAATTAGTCTGAATGGATAGGTCTACTGTAGTATACTATCATTAGTCTGGTTAGTTAGGTCTACTGTAGTATACTATAATTAGTCTGGTTAGTTAGGTCCACTGTAGTATACTATAATTAGTCTGGTTAGTTAGGTCTACTGTAGTATACTATAATTAGTCTGAATGGATAGGTCTACTGTAGTATACTATACTTAGTCTGAATGGATAGGTCTACTGTAGTATACTATAATTAGTCTGAATGGATCGGTCTACTGTAGTATACTATAATTAGTCTGGTTAGTTAGGTCTACTGTAGTATACTAGAATTAGTCTGGTTAGTTAGACCTACTGTATTATACTATACAGTGGGGCAAAGAAGTATTTAGTCAGCCACCAATTGTGCAAGTTCTCCCACTTAAAAAGATGGGAGAGGCCTGTAATTTTCATCATACGTACACTTCAACTATGACAGACAAAATGAGAAGATGTTTTTTTTTTGAAAATCACATTTTTGAATTTATTTGCAAATTATGGTGGAAAATAAGTATCAATGCCTTTCTTAAAATCAATACACAGAAATATATATTTTTAAACCTGCATATTTAGCTAAAATAAATCCAGGTCAGCAGGCAATATTAACCAGGTGAAATGTCACTTCTCTTGCATTCATTGGTATATGCTGCGAACTAATTTGCCAGAATTTTACGCAATTATGGCATTTAAAAAAATAATTAAAAAAAATATTTCACCTTTATTTAACCAGGTAGGCAAGTTGAGAACAAGTTCTCATTTACAACTGCGACCTGGCCAAGATAAAGCATAGCAATGTGACACATACAACAACACAGAGTTACACATGGAGTAAACAAACATACAGTAGAACAAAAGAAAACAAAAAGTCTATATACAGTGAGTGCAAATGAGGTAAGTTAAGGAAATAAATAGGCCATGGTGGTGAAGTAATTACAATATAGCAATTAAACCCTGGAATGGTAGATGTTCAGAAGATGAATGTGCAAGTAGAGATACTGGGGTGCAAAGGAGCAAGATAAATAAATACAGTATGGGGATGAGGTAGATTGATGGGCTGTTTACAGATGGGCTGTGCACAGGTGCAGTGATCTGTGAGCTGCTCTGACATCTGGTGCTTAAAGCTAGTGAGGGAGATATGAGTCTCCAGCTTCAGAGATTTTGCAGTTCGTTCCAGTCATTGGCAGCAGAGAACTGGAAGGAAAGACGACCAAAGGAGGAATTGGCTTTGGGGGTGACCAGTGAGATATACCTGCTGAAGCGCGTGCTGCTATGGCGACCAGTGAGCTGATTTAAGGCGGGGCTTTACCTAGCAGAGACTTGTAGATAACCTGTAGCCATTGGGTTTGGCGACGAGTATGAAGCGAGGGCCAACCAACGAGAGCGTACAGGTTGCAATGGTGGGTAGTGTATGGGTCTTTGGTGACAAAACGGATGGCACTGTGATAGACTGCATCCAATTGGTTGAGTAGAGTGTTGGAGGCTATTTTATAGATGACATAACCGAAGTCGAGGATCGGTAGGATGGTCAATTTTACGAGGGTATGTTTTGCATTTAGTTTTACTTGTGTTTAAGAGCAGTTGGAGGCCACTGAAGGAGAGTTGTATGGCATTGAAGCTCATCTGGAGGTTATTTAACAGTGTCCAAAGAGGGGCCAGAAGTATACAGAATGGTGTCGTCTGCGTAGAGGTGGATCAGAGAATCACCAGCAGCAAGAGCGACATCATTGATGTATACAGAGAAGAGAGTCAGCCCGAGAATTGAACCCTGTGGCACCCCCATAGAGACTGCCAGACGTCCAAAGAACAGGCCCCCCGATTTGACACACTGAACTCTATCAGAGAAGTTGTTGGTAAACCAGGCATGGCAATCATTTGAGAAACCAAGGCTATCGAGTCTGCAAAAAAGTTTGGGTCTAGAGTGTCATAACATTGAAGGTTGTACAATGTAACAGCAATATTTAGACTTAGGGATGCCACCCGTTAGATAAAATACGGAACGGTTCCATATTTCACTGAAATAATAAACGCTGTGTTTTCGAAATTATTATTTCAGGAATCGATTATTAATTATTAATGACCTAAGGCTCGTATTTCAGTGTGTTATTATGTTATAATTAAGTCTATGATTTTTTATTTGATAGAGCAGTCTGACTGAGCGGTGGTAGGCATAAACAGCTCAATGCACAGCATTCGATTCCGAATAGTCCTATATGTGTTCCTGGTTCGAGCCCAGGTAGGAGCGAGGAGAGGGACGGAAGCTATACTGTTACACTGGCAATACTAAAGTGCCTATAAGAACATCCAATAATCAAACGTATATGAAATAAATTATATAGAGAGAAATAGTCCTATAAATACTATATTAATTACAGCCTAAAACCTCTTACCTTGGAATGTTGAAGTCTCATGTTAAAAGGAACCACCAGCTTTCATATGTTCTCATGTTCTGAGCAAGGAACTTAAATGTTAGCTTTTTTACATGGCACATATTGCACTTTTACTTTCTTCTCCAACACTGTGCTTTTGCATTATTGAAACCAAATTGAACATGTTTCATTATTTATTTGAGGCTAAATTGATTTTATTGATGTATTATATTAAGTTAAAATAAGTGTTCATTCAGTATTGTTGTAATTATTGTTGTAATTGTCATTATTACAAATAAATAAATAATAATCGGACGATTTAATCGGTATTGGCCTTTTTGGGTCCTCCAATAATCGGTATCGACGTTGAAAAATCATAGTTGGTCGACCTCTAGTATGATTAGGTGTCTGAGATGTGTGCCAGTAGTTCAAACAGACAGCTCGTGCATTCAGCTTGTCAACACCTCTCACAAATACAAGCAGTGATGCATCTCTCCTCTACTTTGAGCCAGGAGAAATTGACATGCATATCATTGTTAGCTCTCCGTGTACATTTAAGGGCCAGCCGTGCTGCTCTGTTCTGAGTCAATTGTAACTTTAAGTTCCTCTTTGTGGCACCTGACCACATGACTGGACAGCAGTCCAGATGCAACATAACTAGGGTCTGTACGACCTACCTTGTTGATTGCGTTATACCGAATCCGGTATATTTGTCATCAGCAACGCTGAATAGCATAGCGCAACAGTCAACAGTCAAATAATAAATAGAATAGAAATCACAAGTGAAATATAGCGAAACACAGCTTAGCCTTTTGTTAATCACCCTGTTGTCTCAGATTTTGAAATTATGCTTAACAACGAAAGCAATACAAGCGTTTGTATAAGTTTATCGATAGCAGAGCAAAACAATAAGTACACCTAGCATCAGGTAAAGAGCGGTCACGACAACGCAGTTTTTCAAATATCTATTCGATAATATATCAACCGGGACAGTTGGCTTTTCACTAGGACCGGGAGTAACAATGGCCGCCTCTCTCTTTTGCGCACAAATCACTCAGAGCCCCCACCTGTCCGCTTACGCAATGTGGTCGCTCACGCTCATTCTTCAAAATAAAAGCCTGAAACTATGTCTAAAGGCTGACACCTTAGGGAAGCCACAGAAAAAGGAATCTGGTTGATATCCCTTTCAATGGTCAATAGGGATGCATAGGAATACAGGGGTTTCAAGATAAGAGTCACTTCCTGATTGGATTTTTCTCAGGCTTTCGCCTGCAATATCAGTTCTGTTATACTCACAGACAATATTTTGACAGTTTTGGAAACTTTGGAGTGTTTTCTATCCTAATCTGTGGATTATATGCATATTCTAGCACCTGGTGCTGAGAAATAGGCCGTTTACTTTGGGAACGTTATTTTTCCAAACATAAAAATAGTGCCCCCTAGCTTCAAGAGGTTAACTGATGATAGCACCAGCAGTAAACAAAGGGGTTATCATATTTCAACCCTGCAGGCGCTACACAAAATGCTGAAATAAAATTTAAAACATGCATTACTTTTGACGGGCTTCTTTTGTTGGCACTCCAATATGTCCCATAAACATCACAAATGGTCCTTTTGTTCGATTAATTCCGTCCATATATATCCAAAATGTCAATTTTATAAAGCACGTTTGATCCAGAAAAAACAGCTTACGCAACGTCACTACAAAATATTTCAAAAGTTGCCTATGAACTTTGCCAAAATATTTCAAACTACTTTTGTAATACAACTTTCGGTATTTTTAAACGTTAATAATCGATCAAATTGTAGACGGGTCTTTCTGTGTTCAATACAGGAATGAAAACAAACCAGCGATACTTTTCACGTCTTGCGCAACTCTCAACAGTGTACCCAGTTCCTAGTTGGCCTACTTCTTCATTGCACAAAGGAATAACCTCAACCAAATTCCAAAGACTGGTGACATCCAGTGGAAGCGGTAGGAACTAAAACAGGTTCCTAAGAAATATCCCTTGGCAATGACAACTCAGGGAACAGAGAGAGGGGGAAAAAATAATTCTGAACAGTTAGTCCTCGGGGTTTTGCCTGCTACATAAGTTCTGTAATACCCACAGACATGATTCAAACAGTTCTAGAAACTTTAGAGTGTTTTCTATCCACATCTATGAATGATATGCATATCTTATATTCTTGCCATGAGTAGCAGGAAGTTAAAATTGGGCACGCTATTTATCCAAAATTTTTAAAAAAAAAGTGTAGCAGCGATTTCAATTCCCGTTGGTAGAGGACGTGTGTAGTGTTGTCATACATAGACACACAGTCTTTACTCAGAGCCAGTGGCAGGTCATTAGTAAAGACCGTTTTTTTCAAAGGGGCCTAGACAACTGCCCTGGGGAATTCCACCTGGATTATGTTGGCGAGGGAATTCCATTAAAGAACACTCTCTGTGTTCTGTTAGACAGAACTCTCGATCCACAATATAGCAGGGAAGCCATAACAGCTTTTTCCCGGCAGCAGATTATGATTGATAATGGCAAAAGCTGCACTAAAGTCTAATATAACGGCTCCCACAAGCTTCTTATCGTCAATTTGTTTCAGCCAATCATCAGTCACTTGTGTCAGTGCTGTACATGTTGAATGCCCCCCTCCCTGTAAGAAAGTCAGTTGTTAATTTTTTTAATCTGTGAAATGGCATCTGGTCAAAAAAAAACAAAAAAAAAAAAAACAGAAGTTTACTAAGGGTTGGTAGCAGGCTGATTGGTCGGCTGTTTGAGCCTGTAGTGGATGCGTTGCTGTTCTCAGGTATCGGAATGACGTTTACTTCCCTCCAGACCTGAGGGTGAACACTTTCCTCTATGCTTAGACTGAAGGGATGGCTAATAGGAGTGGCACTATGATCCTCATTCATTTTCATTTTCCATCCAAGTTTTCAGACCCGGGTGGCTTGTCGTTGTTGATAAACAATAGTTGCTTCACCTCTCACTTTACTGAATTTAAAATTACAATGCTTTCATAATTTGGTCAGTTATTCATTTTTTGTGTAGTTTCAGAATTTGTTGCTATCATGTCCAAGTTTGCACGTGTTGCCAGCTCCTCCCAACTACTTGGAGATATCAGTGGGTTTTGTGTGGACTTAGCCATCTGATTTAATGAATGAAGGATCTGAGTTCGCCTTTTTGCCTAAATTTTCATTTTTATATATATATATATATATATATATATATATGTTAGTCGCCAGAATTTTGTTTAAGAATTTAAAGAGAGGGATTATTGTTTTGTACCAATATGACAACACTCCTCCTCTCTTTTTGGGGTAACAGGAAACACTCTCCCTCCAACCCCCCTCCCCCCTACCCCTCCCGGAGTCCCCGGGTCGTACCTCTCCTGGTAACACCTTACTGCTGGGTCTGAAGAGGTTGTCTGTGCTGCTGGTCGACTACAGGAAAACGCCGGAGCTAAGTGGGTTCATGCTGTTATATAAATGTATTTTGGGACACTCCCTGGATGTCATTAATTGCCACTAAATACAATCTGTTTAAAAGATGTACAATTATTATTTTTTAAATCACCTTTATTTAACCAGGTTGGCTAGTTTACAACTGCGACATGGCCAAGATAAAGCAAAGCAGTGCGACACAAACAACAACACACATGGAATAAACAAGAGTCAAAAACACAATAGGAAAAAAGTCTATATACAGTGAGTGCAAATGGCGTTAGGAGGTAAGGCAATAAACAGGCCATAGTAGCGAAGTAATTACAATATAGCAAATTAACACTGGAGGGATAGATGTGCAGATGATGATGTGCAAGTAGAAATACTGGTGTGCAAAAGAGCAGAAAGGTAAATATAAACAATATGGAGATGAGGTAGGTAGATTGGGTTTACAGATGGGCTATGTTAGCTGCTCGGATAGCTGATGTTTAAAGTTTGTGAGAGACATATAAGCTGGAGACAGCATATAAGACATATAAACATATAAGTCTCCAGCTTCGATTTTTGCAATTCGTTTCAGTCATTGTCAGCAGAGAACTGGTAGGAAAGGCAGCCAAAGGAGTTATTGGCTTTGGCGATTACCAGTGCGATATACCTGCTGGAGCGCGTGCTGTGGTATGAGTGTTGCTATGGTGACCAGTGAGCTAAGGCGGAGCTTTACCTAGCATAGACTTATAGATGACCTGGAGCCAGTGGGTCTGGCGATGAATATGTAGCGAGGGCCAGCCGACTAGAGCATACAGGTCGCAGTGGTGGGTGGTATAAGGGGTTTTGGTGACAAAACGGATGGCACTGTGATAGACTGCATCCAGTTTGCTGAGTCGAGTATTGGAAGCTATTTTGTAAATGACGTCGAGGACCGGTAGGATAGTCAGTTTTACGAGGGTATGTTTGGCGGCGTGAGTGAAGGAGGCTTTGTTGCGAAGCAGATTCTAGATTTAATAAATCAATATATTTAGGAATGTAGAATCATTACAACCCTACACCCTTGGATACATTGACAATTTGAAGATTTAACGCGATTTTACATTGCGGTTACAAGAGTGTGAAAAGCTGGGCCTAAATCTGGCTTCGATATGAAGGAACCATAACGGTCTGTCTTTTCTTCACAGGGGACAGTCCTAACCGTCACTCTCTCGGTAGAAGGGGCTTGTCATCTGGGCAGGCAAAACATCATGATGCTGTCGAGGCAGAGAAAAGTGTCTCAAGATCAGAACACCTCAAGAAACAACAGCTGAGACCCACGAGGAAGAAACCTCACTGCTGCTCTGACTGTGGAAAGAGTTACACCTCTAAAGTAAACCTTAGAGGACACCAGAGAATTCATACTGGAGAGAAACCTCACTGCTGCGCCCAGTGTGGAGCTAGCCTCTCCTCTGCCAGTGCACTGGAAGGACACATGCGGATTCACACTGGAGAAAAACCGTACCAGTGCTCAGAATGTGGGCAGAGATTTACATACTCCAGTGGTTTACGGGTACATGAGAGAATAAAACACACCGGCGAAAAACCACACTGTTGCTCTGACTGCGGGAAGAGATTTGCTACATCTCAAAGCTTAAAAGCTCACTGGCGGATTCACACTGGAGAGAGACCGTTCCACTGCTCTGAGTGTGGGAAGAGTTTCACAGAAGCCTCGGCACTGTCTGAACACAAACGAATACACACAGGAGAAAAGCCTCACCACTGTGAGCAGTGCGGAGGAAGCTTTTCCTCCGCTAAGTTACTCAGAATACATCATAGGATTCACACAGGGGAGAAACCTTACCATTGTGCTGACTGTGGGAAAAGCTTCAGACTGATTTGTACTTTAAGATGTCACCAGCTAAGACATACTGGAGAGAAGCCCCACCAATGTACTGAGTGCGGGAAAAGGTTTGCTGTTAAGACTGGACTCTTGCGACATAACATAGTGCACACTGGAGAGAAAGGATACCAATGCCCACAGTGTGGCAAGAAGCTAGGATCATCTCATTCTCTAGAGCAGCATAAGCGAACGCACACTGGACAGAAACCCTTCCACTGTTCCCACTGTAAGTTAAGCTTTGCCACTAATTCAGCCCTGTACAAACACCAGAGAATTCACACAGGCGAGAAGCCACACAGCTGCAATGTTTGCCAGAGGAGTTTTGGACGGTCGGATCACCTGAAAATTCACATGCAAATTCACACAGGAGAAAAGCCCTACCACTGCTCTAAGTGCGAGCTGAGTTTCACTAACAACAGATCTCTGAAAGAACACGAGGTCAGACACACAGAAGATAAACCTCACTGCTGCTCCCAGTGCGGTGCTAGTCTCTCCTCTGCCAGGGCACTGGAAGAACACATGCGGATTCACACTGGAGAGAAACCATACGAGTGCTCTGAATGTGGGCAGAAGTTTGCACATAGAACCAGTCTTGGGACACACCGAAGAATACACACAGGAGCAAAACCCTATCAGTGCTCTGACTGCAAGAAGAGCTTTTCAAGACGTGATTCTTTAAATAGTCACAAGTTCACACATTCAGAGAAGAAGATGTACCATTGCTCTCAGTGTGAGTCGAGCTGCACAACGCCAGGTGCATTGAAGAAACACCAGCTTATTCACACTGGAGAGAAGCCTTACCACTGCTCCCACTGTGACAAGAGCTTCCTTTGGCAACAGTCTCAAAGGACACGAGCGTAGTCACAAGGGAGAGAAACCGTTCTCTTGCTCAGACTGCGGGAACAACTTTTCCACAATGGCAACCTTGCGAATTCACCAGCGAAGACACACAGGAGAGAGGCCATACCAATGCCCTTTCCCTGACTGTGGGAAGAGTTTTTCCCAGGCCTTTGCTTTTAAAGTCCACAAGAGAAGGCACACAGGAAAGAAGCCGCACCACTGTGATCAGTGTGGGAAGAGTTTTGTCACGTCGGGTGACTTTCAATCTCACCAGCAAACTCACTCCAAATAGAAGCCTTACTGCTGCACAGCCTGTGGACTTAGTTTTTCTAGATCTGATTCCTTAAAGATTCACCAGAGAGTCCACACAGGAGGGAGGCCGTACAGCTGCTAAGAGTGTGACAAGAGTTACACCTTGAAGGGTCACCTTACTAGACACCAGCTGACACACAGAGAAACCTCACCACTGCTCTGACTGTGGGAAGAGTTTTATTCTCTCAGGCAACCTATAAAAAAAACACACACGAGAGAAGCCTTACCACTGTTTTTATTGTAAGAAGAGTTTTACCACTAAGGGTCAACTGACTGGACACCAGCAAAGACACAAAGGAGAGAAACCTCACTACTGCTTCAAGTGTTCAGTGGACTTGAGATTCCACGTTCAGCGCAAATACAGCGGGACACCCTACCACTACCTATGATGAAAATTACAGGCCTCTCATCTTTTTAAGTGGGAGAACTTGCACAACTGGTGGCTGACTAAATACTATTTTTGCCCCACTGTATGTTCTTTTTAAATATCTGTGTGAACTGAGAGGAGCCTAAAATCCAATAGATAAGATGTGGTTAGATGTAACCCAGATGAGGAGAACCTGGGGGAGTAGAACAACCCCCCCCCCAGTGCAGATGACCACAGGATAAACCCAAAGTGGCTTATGGTGACCCAATCTGCAGGGGAGGGGTGGAAAAAGCATTGCCTGTAAAGTTTTGGCTGCTCTGCCCAACAGTCAAGAGTGTTGGGCCTGAACTAGTCTTTCATTATTGCAATAATTAATCAATATTAAATTAAGATGATTGTTTGAAGAAATGACTTCAATCTCTCTCGGTATGAATGTCCATTTACATTTTTTGGGGTGACGAGGATCTGAAACTTCACACCTGTTGACCGCTCCTGAAGATCTGGGTAAACTGTGCCCAGGGAATCAGAAAGTGGGATCTCAGGGAAAACCATACTCATTATTGAGCAGTTGCCTAAGATCTGAGAGGTAGCGTGCGCGGGTGGATGCCAGATCTCCGACATGGTCCAAGCCTACCTCAGTTACTATCTGTCCGATAAGTGATGAAATTATAAAAAAAAGAAATGCCCCTGTTGAGGTTACGCTCAGAGCGAGGTCTTCCTTCAGAGGGCCACAGCTGACGTAAACTAGCAGGACTCCATTGATAAGTGTTCTTAAATGTGGTATCCTTGGGCATGATTGTTAATTAGCCTAAGTCCAGATCCGTGGTACTGAGTTGATCACAGTAGGACTGGTGAGGTTCATGTGGAGTGAAGGACTAGTGTGTGTGGGTGATCTTGCGAGAGAGAGAGAGAGAGAACTCGGCTTGGTGAAGTTCAAATTATAATGTGTAATGTTTTGATCAAATGTTTGATAAATGAGGTAACAGGTTACTATTGTTTAGGTGTTATTCCCTGTGTTTGTGATATGTGAGAGTTGTGCGAGTTTGGAAATACGCGGTCATCTGAAGTTTGTGATAAAGTATAGAAATGTGTATAATACTATATACAGTGACTCAAAAACTCAAAAAAATAAAAATGTGTTTGAGTTTCTATTTCGTCGAGCTGAGTCGTAGGGATAAAGGGAAGTCATTGGAAACACACTGAATGTGAGTAACTAAGAATTCCTACATTTATGTATTGATTCTGTGACAATATAGATACAATTTTTTTTTAAATTATAATTGATTACTAGAGATTTGTTAATGGAAATACTAATAATATGCAACCCTGAACACTCATACGTCAGGGGTGAACAAATTATTCTGAGAGGTTCAGAACGGTCCCTTTTTAAGGATAATTTGATAGAGGTAAGGTTAAAATATGCAACCCTGAACACGTCAGGGGTGAACAAATTATTCTGAGAGGTTCAGAACGGTCCCTTTTTAAGGATAATTTGATAGAGGTTA
Organism: Oncorhynchus mykiss; assembly: GCF_013265735.2. NCBI lineage: Eukaryota > Metazoa > Chordata > Actinopteri > Salmoniformes > Salmonidae > Oncorhynchus > Oncorhynchus mykiss. Next base: position 1,927,136 of record NC_048577.1, read on the forward strand.
AAAGCTTTAGATGACTGTCTAAACGCTTATGTGATGTTCTACATCCAGGTAATACATATAGAGAACGGCCCATAAAGGCCTGAAAAATGTATTTTTTTGCAGTAAGAGATGAGTTGCTGTATTTATTGAATAAATCCGAGCGAATTAAAGTTGGAATTTCCACTAGACTTATATAAGGTAGTAGTAGTACAAAGCCTGACTTACATAACGTAGTAGTACAAAGCTTGACTAGTAGTACAAAGCCTGACTAGTAGTACAAAGCCTGACTTGCATAACGTAGTAGTACAAAGCTTGACTAGTAGTACAAAGCCTGACTAGTAGTACAAAGCCTGACTTGCATAACGTAGTCGTACAAAGCCTGACTAGTAGTACAAAGCCTGACTTACATAACGTAGTCGTACAAAGCCTGACTAGTAGTACAAAGCCTGACTTACATAAGGTAGTAGTACAAAGCCTGACTTAGGGGTTTTTCATCAAGATAATAATCATTACGGAGCCGATGTGATGTAATAGAAGCCGACGTGATGTAATAGAAGCCGACGTGATGTAATAGAAGCCGACGTGATGTAATAGAAGCCGACGTGATGTAATAGAAGCTGACGTGATGTAATAAAGGAAGAGAAACCATCCGTTTTTATTGACCTCGCAAGACGTGTTTCCAAATCGATGATTCACCCAGTTGACCGCTAAAATCCCCTTTTGCGCATGTGTGAAATCTCTGCGGAGGAACACTTTGATGACCTGGCAATTGTCTTGTTTATTATTGTGCCCAGATGTTAAGGACTAAAGACCATTATGTTAGGGTTATTTGCAGGATTTAATTGTCATTTCATTAGCATTGGGTCTGTGTTACTGACTGAAATCGTGAGTTTTCTGATTTGTAATTTCAACTATCGCCTGTGTTTTTCTTAAGTTATAGCAGCCAGTGTTTGTTTTATGTTTTTACATTTTAGCAGCTTGCTTAGTTCTAATAGGAAAACCCTTTACAATCCACATATGGACTGATGACCGGTAGAGACAGTCGATGCCCTTGGACTGCATTCTTCAAAATATTTTTTTTTCAAACCCCTGTGAGAAGTGATATGTAGGAATGTAATGAAGGGGTGTATTGTTTTGTTATTTGTTTCGATACAAATCTCCCCAGATTGGGTCTGCTGGATGATCGCGATAACCTCCTGACCCCCGTGGCTCTGCTACCAGGTTGACACTATAAGGGAGGATAAACCAATTAGAAGAAACGTGGTATCAACAGAATGTGGTGTTTTCTTTGACGTGTTTTAAGAATATTGGTCCTAAGTAATAATTTGTCATTAACAGTCAGTCAGCTTGTCTGGATTTCCTGAATCAGAAATGAACTGAACTGTTGTTCTGATCTGTCCTCTTTTTGAGAAGGGTGACTACAGATGTATCTAGATGGAAGGGATCATTTGACCAAACGGACCTCAAACTCTAACCCGGCTGAAGAAAAGGTGTTGTGTCCCTGTCCTGCGCCACTTCTATCGAGAGACCTGAGTCCGAGCCCCAGCAACCGTTGTACAGCGTCCAGTTGAAGTTATCAACTGCCCTTTCCTCTCAGGAGTGCCAAAGGAGTCCACGTGAAGTGAGCATGGAGAGAGATCCGTTTCCAAAACTTCTCTCATATTGCTGGTATACTGGTTGGCAAATGGACAAGACCTAGTAGGAGTTGTGGTGGGGCTCAGCGGAGACGATGACATTGGGACAGTATCATGGCCTATCCACTTTTGAACTCTGAACCTATCTGAAGAAGAACATGAAGAAATGCCAGAAGATTTGAGTGCCGGGAAAGGGAGGGAGTTGGTCAACTGTGCCCGTAATTGATTTAGTGTTTTAGATCTTATTTTGAAATAGTTTATTTTAGGGTATCAGGTTGATTTTGAGCTCTACACTCTACGCTAAATGTGTAGTCATTTATGCTAAGAATGCTTTGAGATGCACATCCCAACTAGAAGCCCCACAGTGACTGTACGTACATACCCCAACCAGAAGCCATGGATTACAGGCAACATCCGCACTGAGCTAAAGGGTAGAGCTGCTGCTTTCAAGGAGTGGGACTCTAACCCGGAAGCTTATAAAAAAAATTCTGCTATGCCCTCCGACGAACCATCAAACAGGCAAAGCGTCAATACAGGACTAAGATGGAATCGTACTACACCTGTTCCGACGCTCATCGGATGTGGCTGGGCCTGCAAACCATTACAGGCTACAAAGGGAAGCACAGCTGTGAGCTGCCCAGTGACTATGAGCCTACCAGTCAAGTTAAATTACTTCTATGATCACTTTGAGGCAAGTAACACTGAAACATGCATGAGAGCATCAGCTGTTCTGGATGACAGTGTGATCACACTGTCCGCAGCAGATATAAGACCTTTAAACAGGTCAACATTCACAAGGCTGTGAACTCCGAATTGTGAACTCTGACCAACTGGCAGGTGTCTTCACTGACATTTTCAATTTCCCTGTCTGAGTATGTAATACCAACATGTTTCAAGCAGACCACCATAGTCCCTGTGCCCAAGAACACTAAGAACCTGCCTAAATGACTACCGACCCGTAGCATTTCACGTCTGTAGCCATGAAGTGCTTTGAAAGGCTGGTAATGACTCACATCAATACCATTATCCCAAAAACCATAGACCCACTCCAATTTGTCTACCGCCCCAACAAATCCACAAATGATGCCATCTCGATTGCACTCCACACTGCCCTTTCCCACATGGACAAAAGGAACACCGATGTGTGAATACTATTCATTGACTACAGCTCAGCGTTCAACAACATAGTGCCCTCAAAGCTCATTGCTAAGCTAAAGACCCTGGGACTAAACACCTCCCTCTGGAACTGGATCCTGGACTTCCTGACAGGTGGTAAGGGTAGGTAAAAACATCTGCCACACTGATCCTCAACACGGGGTCACCTCAGGGGTGTATGTGCTCCGTCCCCTCCTGTACTCCCTGTTCACTCATGGCTAGGCACGACTCCCATCATCAAGTTTTCAGATGACACAACAGTGGTAGGCCTGAACGCAGACAACGATGAGACAGCCTATAAGGAGGAGGTCAGAGACCTGGCTGTGTGGTGCGTGGACAACAACCTTTCCCTCAACGTGATCAAGACAAAGCAGATTGTGGACTACAGGAAAAGGAGGATTGAGCACGCCCCCATTCTCATCGACGGGGCTGTAGTGGAGCAGGTTTAAAGCTACAAGTTCCTTGGTGTCCACATCACCAACAAACTATTATGGTCCACACACACCATGACAGTTGTGAAGAGGGCATGACGATGCTTATTCCCCCTCAGGAGACTGAAAAGATTTGACAGAGGGTAGTGCGTACAGCCCAATATATCACCGGGGCCAAGCATGTTTAATCAGCTTTTTGATAAACCACACCTGGATGGAAAGGAGAAATGCTTCCAAACAGGGATGGAAACAACTTTCTGCACAAAACCCGACAGAAATACGTTTTTTTGTGCGTATGAAACATGCGACCAACACTTCACATGTTACATTAATATTTGTGTTCAGTGTAATGAAATAATTGTAAAATGCATCAAATTATCTGTGTTTTTTTTCTTCCTATGCGGTTGCAATGCTGTGCACAGTTGTACTGCAATATAGTGCTTCAAAAATCTATAAATTCGCTTGTTATTGGAGGACGACTCTTATTTTGAAAAACATATCCGCCTTTCTGCGGCCATTTCATGATCTGCGACCAGCAGAATGGTAAAGTGAAGGAAATGTTTTCAATGGAACGGATGTGAAGGCAGGGAGTCGGTCTTTTCTTTCGGGACTTTAGGCAGAGAGTCACTGGTTAGAATAAACTCTACCTCCATAATCTACAATTCAGCAGACTAGGGATAAACATCTCACCTGCTTCACTTGGCCTGAACTCTGCAAACGACCGACCGTAAACGAGTGTCTACAATGAATCAGGTGAGTAAGACGCATGTCAAATATAAATAAAAACGCATCGGCGGCCACGAACGACGTAACACGTTTCACGGAGCTCCGTCAGATGGTGACACATTTATTTAACTTATAGCACAGTTTCATTTATTGTTTAATTAATTTCGCTTTACTAAGTATTGTTTACGTAGTTTAATATCTCGTTGCTCTTCCGGAACGGTAATAATGGCCGTGAATTGCTGAATGGAAGATTGCTAAAGTAGGCCGCAGCAAAGCCTTGGATTTTCCTGAACGAGCTACCGACCGGAGAGCTGACTTCAACACCAGTAACGCTGACAATTCCCCCAGTTTGACTGATAAATAAAATGTATCAGGAGCATATAATACATGTATTCATGAACATTGAAGGGAAGAAGTTTGAATTTGCTAATATCTAGTTATGTTAATCCACCACAAATATTGATTTTGATGGAGACCAAAGTTCACAATAATGGGAATGGATAGGTCTACTGTAGTATACTATAATTAGTCTGAATGGATAGGTCTACTGTAGTATACTATAATTAGTCTGGTTAGTTAGGTCTACTGTAGTATACTATAATTCGTCTGGTTAGTTAGGTCTACTGTAGTATACTATAATTAGTCTGGTTAGATAGGTCTACTGTAGTATACTATAATTAGTCTGGTTAGTTAGGTCTACTGTAGTATACTATAATTAGTCTGGTTAGTTAGGTCTACTGTAGTATACTATAATTAGTCTGGTTAGTTAGGTCTACTGTAGTATACTATAATTAGTCTGGTTAGTTAGGTCTACTGTAGTATATTATAATTAGTCTGAATGGATAGGTCTACTGTAGTATACTATAATTAGTCTGGTTAGTTAGGTCTACTGTAGTATACTATAATTAGTCTGGTTAGTTAGGTCTACTGTAGTATACTATAATTAGTCTGGTTAGTTAGGTCTACTGTAGTATACTATAATTAGTCTGGTTAGTTAGGTCTACTGTAGTATACTATAATTAGTCTGGTTAGTTAGGTCTACTATAGTATACTATAATTAGTCTGGTTAATTAGGTCTACTGTAGTATACTATAATTAGTCTGGTTAGTTAGGTCTACTGTAGTATACTATAATTAGTCTGGTTAGTTAGGTCTACTGTAGTATACTATAATTAGTCTGGTTAGTTAGGTCTACTGTAGTATACTATAATTAGTCTGGTTAGTTAGGTCTACTGTAGTATACCATAATTAGTCTGGTTAGATAGGTCTACTGTAGTATACTATACTTAGTCTGGTTAGTTAGGTCTACTGTAGTATACTATAATTAGTCTGAATGGATAGGTCTACTGTAGTATACTATAATTAGTCTGGTTAGTTAGGTCTACTGTAGTATACTATAATTAGTCTGGTTAGTTAGGTCTACTGTAGTATACTATAATTAGTCTGGTTAGTTAAGTCTACTATAGTATACTATAATTAGTCTGGTTAGTTAGGTCTACTATAGTATACTATAATTAGTCTGGTTAGTTAGGTCTACTGTAGTATACTATAATTAGTCTGGTTAGTTAGGTCTACTGTAGTATATTATAATTAGTCTGGTTAGTTAGGTCTACTGTAGTATACTATAATTAGTCTGGTTAGTTAGGTCTACTATAGTATACTACAATTAGTCTGGTTAGTTAGGTCTACTGTAGTATACTATAATTAGTCTGGTTAGTTAGGTCTACTGTAGTATATTATAATTAGTCTGGTTAGTTAGGTCTACTGTAGTATACTATAATTAGTCTGGTTAGTTAGGCCTACTGTAGTATACTATAATTAGTCTGAATGGGTAGGTCTACTGTAGTATACTATAAATAGTCTGGTTAGTTAGGTCTACTGTAGTATACTATAATTAGTCTGAATGGATAGGTCTACTGTAGTATACTATAATTAGTCTGGTTAGTTAGGTCTACTGTAGTATACTATAATTAGTCTGGTTAGTAGTATACTATAATTAGTCTGGTTAGTAGTATACTATAATTAGTCTGGTTAGTTAGGTCTACTGTAGTATACTATAATTAGTCTGAATGGATAGGTCTACTGTAGTATACTATAATTAGTCTGGTTAGTTAGGTCTACTGTAGTATACTATAATTAGTCTGGTTAGTTAGGTCTACTGTAGTATACTATAATTAGTCTGAATGGATAGGTCTACTGTAGTATACTATAATTAGTCTGGTTAGTTAGGTCTACTGTAGTATACTATAATTAGTCTGGTTAGTTAGGTCTACTGTAGTATACTATAATTAGTCTGGTTAGTTAGGTCTACTGTAGTATACTATAATTAGTCTGGTTAGTTAGGTCTACTGTAGTATACTATAATTAGTCTGGTTAGTTAGGTCTACTGTAGTATACTATAATTAGTCTGGTTAGTTAGACCTACTGTAGTATACTATAATTAGTCTGGTTAGTTAGGTCTACTGTAGTATACTATAATTAGTCTGGTTAGATAGGTCTACTGTAGTATATTATAATTATGCTACCAATTATATCCTAGCTTCTGGGCCTGAGTTCATGCAGCACTAGACTATACATGGAGACACAGTTCCCATAATGCAACACTAGACTATACATGGAGACACAGTTCCCATAATGCAACACTAGACTATACATGGAGACACAGTTCCCATAATGCAACACTAGACTATACATGGAGACACAGTTCCCATATTGCAACACTGGACCATACGTGGAGACACAGTTCCCATAATGCAACACTAGACCATACGTGGAGACGCAGTTCCCATAATGCAACACTAGATTATACATGGAGACACAGTTCCCATAATGCAACACTAGACTATATGTGGAGACACAGTTCCCATAATGCAACACTAGACTATATACATGGAGACACAGTTCCCATAATGCAGCACTTCACTATACATGGAGACACAGTTCCCATATTGCAACACTAGACTATACATGGAGACAGTTCCCATAATGCAACACTAGACTATAAATAGGACATCAGGAACAACTCAGAGGAACAGTTTTCTGGACAAAGGTTTAATAGTTGAAGACTTGTTTTAGATCATTATTGTTTTGTACCAACACTCCTCCTCTCTTTTTGAGTTGTGAAAGTGAAAATTCTGCCCCCTATCCCAAAGAGGTTATTAACGTTTGCCTTTTTAAACGGGATTGGAATGATTTGAGTATTTTAAATTACTTGACAACACTCCTCTCTTTTTGGATTAACAGGAAACACTCTCCCTCCAACCCTCCTCCCCCCTACCCCTCCCGGAGTCCCCGGGACGTACCTCTCCTGGTAACACCTTACTGCTTGGTCTGAAGAGGCTGTCTGTGCGGCTGGTCGACTGCAGGAAAACACCGGAGCTAAGTGGGTTTATGTTCTAATATAAATGTATTTTGGGACACTCCCTGAATGTCATTAATTACCACTAAGTACAATATATTTAAGGATGTAGAATCATTACAACCCTACACCCTTGGATACATTGACAATTTGAAGATTTAATACGATTTTACATTGAAGATTTTAAATGCTTAAATTCGGTTACAAGAGTGTGAAAAGCTGGGCCTAAATCTGTCTTCGATAAGGAACCATAACTGTCTGTCTTTGCTTCACAGGGGGCAGTCTTAACCGTCACTCTCTCAGTAGAAGGGGCTTGTCAACTTGGGAGGCTGATGCTGAGGAGGCAGAGAAAAGTCTCTCCAGATCAGAACACCTCAAGAAACACCAGCAGAGACCCACAAGGAAGAAATCTCACTGCTGCTCTGACTGTGGAAAGAGTTACACTTCTTCAACAGACCTTAGAAGACACCAGATAATTCATACAGGAGAGAAACCTCACTGCTGCTCCCAGTGTGGAGCTAGCCTCTCCACTGCCAGGGCACTGGAAGGACACCTGCGGATTCACACTGGAGAAAAACCATACCAGTGCTCAGAATGTGGGCAGAGATTTAAAGACTCCAGTGGTTTACGGATACATGAGAGAATAAAACACACCGACGAAAAACCACACTGCTGCTTTGATTGCGGGAAGAGATTTGTTACATCGCAACGCTTAAAAGCTCACCAGCGGACTCACACTGGAGAGAGACCGTTCCACTGCTCTGAGTGTGGGAAGAGTTTCAAACAAGCCTCAACACTCTTTGAACACAAACGAATACACACAGGAGAAAAGCCTCACCACTGTGAGCTGTGCGGGGGAAGCTTTTCCTCCGCTAAGTTACTCAGAATACATCAGAGGATTCACACAGGGGAGAAACCTTACCAATGCACTGACTGTGGGGAAAAACTTCAGATTTTTATCTCCTTTAAGATGTCACCAGCTAAGACATACTGGAGAGAAGCCCCACCAATGTACTGAGTGCGGGAAAAGGTTTGCTTTTAAGACTGGACTCTTGCTACATAACAAAGTGCACACTGGAGAGAAAGGATACCAATGCCCACAGTGTGGCAAGAAGCTAGGATCATCTAATTCTCTAGAGCAGCATAAGCGAACACACACTGGACAGAAACCCTTCCACTGTTCCCACTGTAAGTTAAGCTTTGCAACTAATTCAGCCCTGTACAAACACCAGAGAATTCACACAGGTGAGAAGCCACACAGCTGCAATGTTTGCCAGAGGAGTTTTGGACGGTCGGATCACCTGAAAAAGCACATGCTAATTCATACAGGAGAAAAACCATACCACTGCTCTAAGTGCGAGCTGAGTTTCACTAACAACAAATCTCTGAAAGAACACGAGGTCAGACACACAGAAGATAAACCTCACTGCTGCTCCCAGTGCGGTGCTAGTCTCTCCTCTGCCAGGGCACTGGAAGGACACATGCGGATTCACACTGGAGAGAAACCGTACGAGTGCTCTGAATGTGGGCAGAAGTTTGCACACAGAACCAACCTTGGGAGACACCGAATAGTACACACAGGAGAGAAACCTTATCAGTGCTCTGACTGCAAGAAGAGCTTTCCAAGACTTGGCTCATTAAATAGTCACAAGTTCACACATTCAGAGAAGAAGATGTACCACTGCTCTCAGTGTGAGTCGAGCTGCACAACGCCAGACGCATTGAAGAAACACCAGCTTATACACACTGGAGAGAAGCCTTACCACTGCTCCCACTGTGACAAGAGCTTCCTTCGACAATATTCTCTCAAAGAACACGAGCGTAGTCACAATGGAGAGAAACCGTTCTCTTGCTCAGACTGCGGGAACAAGTTTGCCACAATGGCAACCTTGCGAATTCACCAGCGAAGACACACAGGAGAGAGGCCATACCACTGCCCTTTCCCTGACTGTGGGAAGAGTTTTGCCCACACCTTTGCTTTTAAAGTACACAAGAGAAGGCACACAGGAGAGAAGCCGCACCACTGTGATCAGTGTGGGAAGAGTTTTGTCACGTCAGGTGAATTGCGAAATCACTCCAAAAAGAAGCATTAGTGCTTCACAGAGTGTTCAGGACTCAGTTTTTCAAGATCTGATTCCTTTAAAAAAATCACGAGAGTCCACACAGGAAAGAGGCGGTACAGTGTGGCAAGAGCTTCAAGTGTCAATGGTCCTGAGATGCCACGTTCAGCGAAAACACAGTGGGACATCCTACCCTTTGCACCCTTGTCAGCGCAGCTTCAGCTCTCATCGGGCATCTGAAGTACCACCAGATGACACAAACGGGAGAGAAATTCTTTGTCTGCACCGCACACTGCGGGAAGAGATTCATTCAGGCAGGTGGGTTGAGGTACCACAGGAGGACATGGGAGAGAAACCTCACACCTGTGATCAGGGTGAAAAGCATTTCAGTAAAAGGATCAGTCTGCAATCACATCAGTTGACACAAACAGGAGAGAAATCTGTCAGCTGTGATGAATGTGGTAAGAGATTCCACACAAGGGAACCCTGGCTTCACACAAGAGAATTCACACCTGAGAGAAAGCTTACCACTGCTCTCTATCCGAGGGAAATGCTTTACCACCTTAAGTGAACTGTTTATACACCAGAGAACACACACACAGGAGCAAGGCCTAATGGCTGTGCACCAGAGAACACACACACAGGAGCAAGGCCTAATGGCTGTGCACCAGAGATCACACACACAGGAGCAAGGCCTAATGGCTGTGCACCAGAGAACACACACACAGGAGCAAGGCCTAATGGCTGTGCACCAGAGAACACACACACAGGAGCAAGGCCTAATGGCTGTGCACCAGAGAACACACACACAGGAGCAAGGCCTAATGGCTGTGCACCAGAGAACACACACACAGGAGCAAGGCCTAATGGCTGTGCACCAGAGAACACACACACAGGAGCAAGGCCTAATGGCTGTGCACCAGAGAACACACACACAGGAGCAAGGCCTAATGGCTGTGCACCAGAGAACACACACACAGGAGCAAGGCCTAATGGCTGTGCACCAGAGAACACACACACAGGAGCAAGGCCTAATGGCTGTGCACCAGAGAACACACACACAGGAGCAAGGCCTAATGGCTGTGCACCAGAGAACACACACACAGGAGCAAGGCCTAATGGCTGTGCACCAGAGAACACACACAGGAGCAAGGCCTAATGGCTGTGCACCAGAGAACACACACAGGAGCAAGGCCTAATGGCTGTGCACCAGAGAACACACACACAGGAGCAAGGCCTAATGGCTGCGCACCAGAGAACACACACTGGTAAATATTTTAATTCGTCATTTGTAAATAATTCACCACCTATAGAAACAACTATCGAATGAGCATCAAGGACACACGGTAACAACTGTGAGATGTGAACGCTAGTAGGTTGCCCTCTTCATCTCATAGTTCCACCTCCGCCAAAACAACCGCTATGCGGGTTGGTGACTAAAACGCATCTGACTGAATCAAGCCCTGAGAACGGTCATGTCTCTCAACATACTCACAACTTGCCATTGGATACAATATATTTAGAATTTGGATGCAGAAAATGAAGTTTCTAGTCAAACGCTGTGTGTGGAACATGATATTTACCATCTACTGTTCTTTCTTCTCTGCACTTCTGAAGGAACACTTTTGAAATGTGTCTCTTTTATTATAATTTTTTTGCATTTGGATTTTGGGCTCAATTCGATTTGATTTGGTGTTGTGACGCTGTCTGAGGTGGAACTGTGTCAGAGCTGGTGTTGTGACGCTGTCTGAGGTGGGACTGTGTCAGAGCTGGTGTTGTGACGCTGTCTGAGGTGGGACTGTGTCAGAGCTGGTGTTGTGACGCTGTCTGAGGTGGGACTGTGTCAGAGCTGGTGTTGTGACGCTGTCTGAGGTGGAACTGTGTCAGAGCTGGTGTTGTGTGACGCTGTCTGAGGTGGGACTGTGTCAGAGCTGGTGTTGTGACGCTGTCTGAGGTGGGACTGTGTCAGAGCTGGTGTTGTGACGCTGTCTGAGGTGGGACTGTGTCAGAGCTGGTGTTGTGACGCTGTCTGAGGTGGGACTGTGTCAGAGCTGGTGTTGTGACGCTGTCTGAGGTGGGACTGTGTCAGAGCTGGTGTTGTGACGCTGTCTGAGGTGGGACTGTGTCAGAGCTGGTGTTGTGACGCTGTCTGAGGTGGGACTGTGTCAGAGCTGGTGTTGTGACGCTGTCTGAGGTGGGACTGTGTCAGAGCTGGTGTTGTGTGACGCTGTCTGAGGTGGGACTGTGTCAGAGCTGGTGTTGTGACGCTGTCTGAGGTGGGACTGTGTCAGAGCTGGTGTTGTGACGCTGTCTGAGGTGGGACTGTGTCAGAGCTGGTGTTGTGACGCTGTCTGAGGTGGGACTGTGTCAGAGCTGGTGTTGTGACGCTGTCTGAGGTGGGACTGTGTCAGAGCTGGTGTTGTGACGCTGTCTGAGGTGGGACTGTGTCAGAGCTGGTGTTGTGACGCTGTCTGAGGTGGAACTGTGTCAGAGCTGGTGTTGTGACGCTGTCTGAGGTGGGACTGTGTCAGAGCTGCCAAAAAAAACAAGCTGTTCCTGTTTTTGTGTATTTTGCATCATTAAAAGTGAAGACTGTTATTTTATCAAATCAATTCTCTGTAATGATTACTACCTGATTTAAACTAATCATTTAAATGTAATTAACTAGGAGGTCGGGGCACCAAGGAAAATCTGCAGATTACAAAGTTATAATTGTCCTAATGTAACTCTTCAGATATTAAAATATCTGATCAATTAGTCTTCTAATTAATGAATTGGTTACCTCGAACCCAGCCTTTACTATAAATCATCCATACACTAATTGGCTCAATAATTTGTGTGTATGAGAAGGAAAAAAAAAAATCACAACCTGGGATTGCTTATTTCAGCTCCTGAACATGGGACCAACACTTTACATGTCGCATTCAATACATTAAACACTTAATAAATGCCCCTCTTCTCTAACTCTCTCCCAATGTTCTGCCACATGTTCCATAATCTACCGCAAGCCCAACGGTTTCTCCCCTCCCTGGGTGGGGAGGCTTCCTTCCTGTTATCAGTTTCACAAGTCGTCTGTTGACAGTTCCTCTTCTCCTTGAATGTCTCAACTATACTTCTGCTTATTGTCAAATTAGTAACATACCGTCTTAGTCTTCCTATGCACACACATTAGAGAATTATACTCTTATAATCCTAATACGAAGACAGGTTTTATTCACCAAACTATAAATGAAAAGACAACAGTCAAAGTTTAATAACAGTAACTTCCACTAGTCACCATTCAGTTAGCCTGACTTCAGATCAGTTAGCCTGACTTCATATCAGTTAGCCTGACTTCAGATCAGTTAGCCTGACTTCAGATCAGTTAGCCTGACTTCAGATCAGTTAGCCTGACTTCAGATCAGTTAGCCTGACTTCATATCAGTTAGCCTGACTTCAGATCAGTTAGCCTGACTTCAGATCAGTTAGCCCGACTTCAGATCAGTTAGCCCGGCTTCAGATCAGTTAGCCCGGCTTCAGATCAGTTAGCCCGACTTCAGATCAGTTAGCCTGAATTCAGATCAGTTAGCCCGGCTTCAGATCAGTTAGCCCGGCTTCAGATCAGTTAGCCTGGTTTCAGATCAGTTAGCCTGGCTTCAGATAAGTTCATATAAACATGATGATATAACCTACTATACATCAGGGAGGTGTCCCAAATGAACCTCTAATCCCTTTATAGTGAACTACATTCGACCAGAGTCCTATAAACTAGGGCCCATTAGACTAGGGCTCTAATGACAAGGGCTCAGTGGTCCACTTTATGGAAAGGGATGACTGGTTTAGATGACATTACCCTCAACTTGTTAAAATGAAAATAACCTTCAATTCAAACTCTTCATCCGTATCTACAGGGGGAAATGGGAGCTCATCCTTATACAGGGGGTAATGGGAGCTCATCCGTATCTACAGGGGGAAATGGGAGCTCGTCCTTATACAGGGGGAAATGGGAGCTCGTCCTTATACAGGGGGAAATGGGAGCTCATCCGTATCTACAGGGGGAAATGGGAGCTCATCCGTATCTACAGGGGGAAATGGGAGCTCATCCGTATCTACAGGGGGAAATGGGAGCTCATCCGTATCTACAGGGGGAAATGGGAGCTCATCCGTATCTACAGGGGGAAATGGGAGCTCATCCGTATCTACAGGGGGAAATGGGAGCTCATCCTTATACAGGGGTAATGGGAGCTCATCCTTATACAGGGGGAAATGGGAGCTCATCCTTATACAGGGGGTAATGGGAGCTCATCCGTATCTACAGGGGGAAATGGGAGCTCGTCCTTATACAGGGGGAAATGGGAGCTCCTCCGTATCTGCAGGGGGAAATGGGAGCTCATCCATTTCTACAGGGGGAAATGGGAGCTCGTCCTTATACAGGGGGAAATGGGAGGTCATCCGTATCTACAGGGGGAAATGGGAGCTCATCCGTATCTACAGGGGGAAATGGGAGCTCATCCTTATACAGGGGGAAATGGGAGGTCATCCGTATCTACAGGGGGAAATGGGAGCTCATCCGTATCTACAGGGGGAAATGGGAGCTTGTCCTTATACAGGGGGAAATGGGAGCTCCTCCGTATCTGCAGGGGGAAATGGGAGCTCATCCATTTCTACAGGGGGAAATGGGAGCTCGTCCTTATACAGGGGGGAATGGGAGGTCATCCGTATCTACAGGGGGAAATGGGAGCTCATCCGTATCTACAGGGGGAAATGGGAGCTCATCCTTATACAGGGGGAAATGGGAGGTCATCCGTATCTACAGGGGGAAATGGGAGCTCATCCGTATCTACAGGGGGAAATGGGAGCTCATCCGTATCTACAGGGGGAAATGGGAGCTCATCCTTATACAGGGGGAAATGGGAGGTCATCCGTATCTACAGGGGGAAATGGGAGCTCATCCGTATCTACAGGGGGAAATGGGAGCTCATCCGTATCTACAGGGGGAAATGGGAGCTCATCCTTATCTACAGGGGGAAATGGGAGCTCATCCTTATACAGGGGGAAATGGGAGCTCATCCTTATACAGGGGGAAATGGGAGCTCATCCTTATACAGGGGGAAATGGGAGGTCATCCGTATCTACAGGGGGAAATGGGAGCTCATCCGTATCTACAGGGGGAAATGGGAGCTCATCCGTATCTACAGGGGGAAATGGGAGCTCATCCTTATACAGGGGGAAATGGGAGGTCATACGTATCTACAGGGGGAAATGGGAGCTCATCCTTATACAGGGGGAAATGGGAGCTCATCCTTATCTACAGGGGGAAATGGGAGCTCATCCTTATACAGGGGGAAATGGGAGCTCATCCTTATACAGGGGGTAATGGGAGCTCATCCTTATACAGGGGGAAATGGGAGCTCATCCTTATACAGGGGGAAATGGGAGCTCATCCTTATACAGGGGGAAATGGGAGCTATAATAAGAATACTTATTTTCCACCATAATTTGCAAATAAATTCATTAAAAATCCTACAATGTGATTTTCTGGATTTTTTTCTCTCATTTTGTCTGTCATAGTTGAAGTGTACCGATGATGAACATTACAGGCCTCTCTCATCTTTTTAAGTGGGAGAACTTGCACAATTGGTGGCCGACTAAATACTTTTTTGCCCCACTGTATAACTGGTCTTGGCAGTGGCCTAGTTCTGCCCTGGTCTGATATATAACTGGTCTTGGCAGTGGCCTAGTTCTGCCCTGGTCTGATATATAACTGGTCTTGGCAGTGGCCTAGCTCTGTCCTTGTCCGATATATAATTGGTCTTGGCAGTGGCCTAGTTCTGCCCTTGGTGGACATCCCTGTAGGCTGCATGCCAATTGCAGGCTCCCTCAACATTTGAGACATCTGTGGCATTGTGTTGTGTGACAAAACTACACATTTTAGAGAAGCATTTTATTGTCCCCAGCACAAGGTGCACCTATGTAACGATCATGTTGTTTAATTAGCTTTTTTGATATGCCACACCTGGATGGATGCTCACTAACAGGGATGGAAACAAATTTCTGCACAAAATCTTAGAGGAATAAGAAATCGTTTTTCTTGCATATCAAACATGGGACCAATACTTTACATGTTGCATTCATATGTGTTCAGTGTAATAAAATTAATATATTTTTAAATGCATCAAATTATTTATGTTTTTCTTCCTATGTGGTTGCAATACTGTGCACAGATGTACTGCAATAGAGTGCTTCAAAAATCGACCAACTTCGCTTGTCATTGCAGGACGACTCTTATTTTGAAAAAAAAATATCTGCCTTTTTTTCTGCGGCCATTTTATGAGCTGCTGCCAGCAGAATGGTAACGGGAAGGAAATGTTTTCAGTGGAACGGATGTGAAGGCGGAGTCTAGTCTTTTCTTTCATGACTTCAGGCAGAGCATCACATGTTGAAATCTAACCATCCGTTACCTCCTTAATCTACAATTAAACAGACTAGAGATAAACATCTCATCTGGTTCACTTCTCCTGAACTCTGCAAACGACAATAAACAAGTGTTTACAATGAATCAGGTGAGTTAATATATATATATATATATATATATATATATATAATCTAATTAGTATTGGCAGTGACCTAGTTCCTGGCATCCGTTTGACTTTCGGAAAGTAACGTGTGTTTAGTTAGGCCTGTTATGCGCAGCCTACCTTCCCGCCTATATATATATATATATATATATATATCAAAGTCAAACGGATATAACATATTGTGTGGTTTGTTTAACACGTTTTAGGTTACCACATGATTCAATATGAGTTATTTCATAGTTCTGATGTTTTTACTACTATTCTACAATGTAATAATGAAAAACCCTTAAATGAGAAGCTGTTCGGGTAGTGTGTGTGTGTGTGAATATATATAAATAACAGGCTAAACTAAACACACTTTACTTTCCAAAAGTCAAACGGATGCCGGAACTAGGCCACTGCCAAGACCAGTTATTTATATGGGCGGGAAGGTAGGCTGCGCATAACAGGCTAAACTTTTGAGGGGTAGTGTAGTACACTACACACACTACTCACACTACACACACTACACACACTAGACTACTCACACTACACACACTACTCACACTACACTACACAACACTACACTACACTACACTACACACACTACCTACACTACACTACACTACACTACACTACACACACTACCTACACTACACTACACTACACACACACTACACTACACACACTACACTACACACACTACTCACACTACACACACTACACACACTAGACTACTCACACTACACACACTACTCACACTACACTACACAACACTACACTACACTACACTACACACACTACCTACACTACACTACACTACACTACACTACACACACTACCTACACTACACTACACACACACTACACTACACACACTACACTACACACACTACTCACACTACACTACACACACTACACACACTACACTACACACACTACACACACTACACTACACTACACACTACACTACACACACTACACTACACACACTACTCACACTACACTACACACTACACTACACACACTACACTACACTACACTACACTACACACACTACACTACACACACTACACACACTACACTACACTACACTACACACACTACACTACACTACACTACACTACACACTCTACGGGTCAAAAGTTCTCATTTAAGGGTTTTTCTTTGTTACATTGTAGAATAATAGTGAAAACATCAAAACTATGAAATAACACATATGGAATCATGTCGTAAAACAAACCACAGAATATTTTATATTTGAGATTCTTCAAGTAGCCAGCCTTTGCCTTGATGACAGCTTTGCACAATCACCAAGCCTCGGTGTGAAAGAGCAAAAATATCATGATCTGATGATCCCATATATCCAGTGGAAAAGTCATTTGACTCAAACATAAAGATATAAAACTATATTTTTTTGTGAAGAATCAACAACAAGTGGGACACAATCGTGAAGTGGAACGACATTTATTGGATATTTCAAACTTTTTTAACAAATCAAAAACTGAAATTGGGCGTGCAAAATTATTCAGCCCCTTTAAGTTCATACTTTGTAGCGCCACCTTTTGCTGCGATTACAGCTGTAAGTCGCTTGGGGTATGTCTCTATCAGTTTTGCACATCGAGAGACTGACATTTTTTCCCATTCCTCCTTGCAAAACAGCTCGAGCTCAGTGAGGTTGGATGGAGAGCATTTGTGAACAGCAGTTTTCAGTTCTTTCCACAGATTCTCGATTGGATTCAGGTCTGGACTTTGACTTGGCCATTCTAACACCTGGATATGTTTATTTTTGAACCATTCCATTGTAGATTTTGCTTTATGTTTTGGATCATTGTCTTGTTGGAAGACAACTCTCCGTCCCAGTCTCAGGTCTTTTGCAGACTCCATCAGGTTCTTCCAGAATGGTCCTGTATTTGGCTCCATCCATCTTCCCATCAATTTTAACCATCTTCCCTGTCCCTGCTGAAGAAACGCAGGCCCAAACCATGATGCTGCCACCACCATGTTTGACAGTGGGGATGGTGTGTTCAGCTGTGTTGCTTTTACGCCAAACATAACGTTTTGCATTGTTGCCAAAAAGTTCAATTTTGGTTTCATCTGACCAGAGCACCTTCTTCCACATGTTTGGTGTGTCTCCCAGGTGGCTTGTGGCAAACTTTAAACAACACTTTTTATGGATATCTTTAAGAAATGGCTTTCTTCTTGCCACTCTTCCATAAAGGCCAGATTTGTGCAATATACGACTGATTGTTGTCCTATGGACAGAGTCTCCCACCTCAGCTGTAGATCTCTGCAGTTCATCCAGAGTGATCATGGGCCTCTTGGCTGCATCTCTGATCAGTCTTCTCCTTGTATGAGCTGAAAGTTTAGAGGGACGGCCAGGTCTTGGTAGATTTGCAGTGGTCTGATACTCCTTCCATTTCAATATTATCGCTTGCACAGTGCTCCTTGGGATGTTTAAAGCTTGGGAAATCTTTTTGTATCCAAATCCGGCTTTAAACTTCTTCACAACAGTATCTCGGACCTGCCTGGTGTGTTCCTTGTTCTTCATGATGCTCTCTGCGCTTTTAATGGACCTCTGAGACTCTCACAGTGCAGGTGACTATATACGGAGACTTGATTACACACAGGTGGATTGTATTTATCATCATTAGTTATTTAGGTCAACATTGGATCATTCAGAGATCCTCACTGAACTTCTGGAGAGAGTTTGCTGCACTGAAAGTAAAGGGGCTGAATAATTTTGCACGCCCAATTTCAGTTTTTGATTTGTTAAAAAAGTTTGAAATATCCAATAAATGTCTACCACTTCATGATTGTGTACCACTTGTTGTTGATTCTTCACAAAAAAATACAGTTTTATATCTTTATGTTTGAAGCCTGAAATGTGGCAAAAGGTCGCAAAGTTCAAGGGGGCCGAATACTTTCGCAAGGCACTGTAGGTCTACTGTAGTATACTATAATTAGTCTGGTTAGTAGTATACTATAATTAGTCTGGTTAGTTAGGTCTACTGTAGTATACTATAATTAGTCTGGTTAGTTAGGTCTACTGTAGTATACTATAATTAGTCTGGTTAGTTAGGTCTACTGTAGTATACTATAATTAGTCTGGTTAGTTAGGTCTACTGTAGTATACTATAATTAGTCTGGTTAGTTAGGTCTACTGTAGTATACTACAATTAGTCTGGTTAGTTAGGTCTACTGTAGTATACTATAATTAGTCTGGTTAGTTAGGTCTACTGTAGTATACTATAATTAGTCTGGTTAGTTAGGTCTACTGTAGTATACTATAATTAGTCTGGTTAGTTAGGTCTACTGTAGTATACTATAATTAGCCTGAATGGATAGGTCTACTGTAGTATACTATAATTAGTCTGGTTAGTTAGGTCTACTGTAGTATACTATAATTAGTCTGGTTAGTAGTATACTATAATTAGTCTGGTTAGTTAGGTCTACTGTAGTATACTATAATTAGTCTGGTTAGATAGGTCTACTGTAGTATACTATAATTAGTCTGGTTAGTTAGGTCTACTGTAGTATACTATAATTAGTCTGGTTAGTTAGGTCTACTGTAGTATACTATAATTAGTATGAATGGATAGGTCTACTGTAGTATACTATAATTAAACTGGTTAGTAGTATACTATAATTAGTCTGGTTAGTTAGGTCTACTGTAGTATACTATAATTAGTCTGAATGGATAGGTCTACTGTAGTATACTATAATTAGTCTGGTTAGTTAGGTCTACTGTAGTATACTATAATTAGTCTGGTTAGTTAGGTCTACTGTAGTATACTATAATTAGTCTGGTTAGTTAGGTCTACTGTAGTATACTATAATTAGTCTGGTTAGTTAGGTCTACTGTAGTATACTATAATTAGTCTGGTTAGTTAGGTCTACTGTAGTATACTATAACTAGTCTGAATGGTCTACTGTAGTATACTATAATTAGTCTGGTTAGTTAGGCCTACTGTAGTATACTATAATTAGTCTGGTTAGATAGGTCTACTGTAGTATACTATAATTAGTCTGGTTAGTTAGGTCTACTGTAGTATACTATAATTAGTCTGGTTAGTTAGGTCTACTGTAGTATACTATAATTAGTCTGGTTAGTTAGGTCTACTGTAGTATACTATAATTAGTCTGGTTAGTTAGGTCTACTGTATTATACTATAATTAGTCTGGTTAGATAGGTCTACTGTAGTAAACTAGAATTAGTCTGGTTAGTTAGGTCTACTGTAGTATACTATAATTAGTCTGAATGGATAGGTCTACTGTAGTATACTATAATTAGTCTGGTTAGTTAGGTCTACTGTAGTATACTATAATTAGTCTGGTTAGTAGTATACTATAATTAGTCTGGTTAGTTAGGTCTACTGTAGTATACTATAATTAGTCTGGTTAGTTAGGTCTACTGTAGTATACTATAATTAGTCTGGTTAGTTAGGTCTACTGTAGTATACTATAATTAGTCTGGTTAGTAGTATACTATAATTAGTCTGGTTAGTTAGGTCTACTGTAGTATACTATAATTAGTCTGAATGGATAGGTCTACTGTAGTATACTATAATTAGTCTGGTTAGTTAGGTCTACTGTAGTATACTATAATCAGTCTGGTTAGATAGGTCTACTGTAGTATACTATAATTAGTCTGGTTAGTTAGGTCTACTGTAGTGTACTATAATTAGTCTGAATGGAGAGGTCTACTGTAGTATACTATAATTAGTCTGGTTAGATAGGTCTACTGTAGTATACTATAATTAGTCTGAATGGATAGGTCTACTGTAGTATACTATAATTAGTCTGGTTAGTTAGGTCTTCTGTAGTATACTATAATTAGTCTGGTTAGTTAGGTCTACTGTAGTATACTATAATTAGTCTGAATGGATAGGTCTACTGTAGTATACTATAATTAGTCTGGTTAGTTAGGTCTACTGTAGTATACTATAATTAGTCTGAATGGATAGGTATACTGTAGTATACTATAATTAGTCTGGTTAGTTAGGTCTACTGTAGTATACTATAATTAGTCTGGTTAGTTAGGTCAACTGTAGTATACTATAATTAGTCTGAATGGATAGGTCTACTGTAGTATACTATAATTAGTCTGAATGGAGAGGTCTACTGTAGTATACTATAATTAGTCTGGTTAGTTAGGTCTACTGTAGTATACTATAATTAGTCTGGTTAGTTAGGTCTACTGTAGTATATTATAATTAGCCTGGTTAGATAGGTCTACTGTAGTATACTATAATTAGTCTGGTTAGTTAGGTCTACTGTAGTATACTATAATTAGTCTGGTTAGTTAGGTCTACTGTAGTATACTATAATTAGTCTGGTTAGTTAGGTCTACTGTAGTATACTATAATTAGTCTGGTTAGATAGGTCTACTGTAGTATACTATAATTAGTCTGGTTAGATAGGTCTACTGTAGTATACTATAATTAGCCTGAATGGATAGGTCTACTGTAGTATACTATAATTAGTCTGGTTAGTTAGGTCAACTGTAGTATACTATAATTAGTCTGGTTAGTTAGGTCTACTGTAGTATACTATAATTAGTCTGGTTAGTTAGGTCTCCTGTAGTATACTATAATTAGTCTGGTTAGTTAGGCCTACTGTAGTATACTATAATTAGTCTGAATGGATAGACCTACTGTAGTATACTATAATTAGTCTGGTTAGTTAGGTCTACTGTAGTATACTATAATTAGTCTGGTTAGTTAGACCTACTGTAGTATACTATAATTAGTCTGAATGGATAGACCTACTGTAGTATACTATAATTAGTCTGGTTAGTTAGGTCTACTGTAGTATACTATAATTAGTCTGGTTAGTTAGACCTACTGTAGTATACTATAATTAGTCTGGTTAGTTAGGTCTACTGTAGTATACTATAATTAGTCTGGTTAGTTAGGTCTACTGTAGTATACTATAATTAGTCTGGTTAGTTAGGTCTACTGTAGTATACTATAATTAGTCTGGTTAGTTAGGTCTACTGTAGTATACTATAATTAGTCTGGTTAGATAGGTCTACTGTAGTATATTATAATTAGTCTGGTTAGATAGGTCTACTGTAGTATACTTTAATTAGTCTGAATGGATAGGTCTACTGTAGTATACTATAATTAGTCTGGTTAGATAGGTCTACTGTAGTATACTATAATTAGTCTGGTTAGTTAGGTCTACTGTAGTATACTATAATTAGTCTGGTTAGTTAGGTCTACTGTAGTATACTATAATTAGTCTGGTTAGTTAGGTCTACTGTAGTATACTATAATTAGTCTGAATGGATAGGTCTACTGTAGTATACTATAATTAGTCTGGTTAGATAGGTCTACTGTAGTATACTATAATTAGCCTGGTTAGATAGGTCTACTGTAGTATATTATAATTAGTCTGGTTAGATAGGTCTACTGTAGTATACTATAATTAGTCTGGTTAGTTAGGTCTACTGTAGTATACTATAATTAGTCTGGTTAGTTAGGTCTACTGTAGTATACTATAATTAGTCTGGTTAGTTAGGTCTACTGTAGTATATTATAATTAGTCTGAATGGATAGGTCTACTGTAGTATACTATAATTAGTCTGGTTAGTTAGGTCTACTGTAGTATATTATAATTAGTCTGAATGGATAGGTCTACTGTAGTATACTATAATTAGTCTGGTTAGATAGGTCTACTGTAGTATACTTTAATTAGTCTGAATGGATATGTCTACTGTAGTATACTATAATTAGTCTGAATGGATAGGTCTACTGTAGTATACTATAATTAGTCTGGTTAGTAGTATACTATAATTAGTATGGATGGTCTACTGTAGTATACTATAATTAGTCTGGTTAGTTAGGTCTACTGTAGTATACTATAATTAGTCTGAATGGTCTACTGTAGTATACTATAATTAGTCTGGTTAGTTAGACCTACTGTAGTATACTATAATTAGTCTGGTTATTTAGACCTACTGTAGTATACTATAATTAGTCTGGTTAGTTAGACCTACTGTAGTATACTATAATTAGTCTGGTTAGTTAGACCTACTGTAGTATACTATAATTAGTCTGAATGGATAGGTCTACTGTAGTATACTATAATTAGTCTGGTTAGATAGGTCTACTGTAGTATACTATAATTAGTCTGAATGGACAGGTCTACTGTAGTATACTATAATTAGTCTGGTTAGTTAGGTCTACTGTAGTATACTATAATTAGTCTGAATGGATAGACCTACTGTAGTATACTATAATTAGTCTGGTTAGTTAGGTCTACTGTAGTATACTATAATTAGTCTGAATGGATAGACCTACTGTAGTATACTATAATTAGTCTGGTTAGTTAGGTCTACTGTAGTATACTATAATTCGTCTGGTTAGTTAGACCTACTGTAGTATACTATAATTAGTCTGGTTAGTTAGGTCTACTGTAGTATACTATAATTAGTCTGGTTAGTTAGGTCTACTGTAGTATACTATAATTAGTCTGGTTAGTTAGGTCTACTGTAGTATACTATAATTAGTCTGGTTAGTTAGGTCTACTGTAGTATACTATAATTAGTCTGGTTAGATAGGTCTACTGTAGTATATTATAATTAGTCTGGTTAGATAGGTCTACTGTAGTATACTTTAATTAGTCTGAATGGATAGGTCTACTGTAGTATATTATAATTAGTCTGGTTAGATAGGTCTACTGTAGTATACTATAATTAGTCTGGTTAGTTAGGTCTACTGTAGTATACTATAATTAGTCTGGTTAGTTAGGTCTACTGTAGTATACTATAATTAGTCTGGTTAGTTAGGTCTACTGTAGTATATTATAATTAGTCTGAATGGATAGGTCTACTGTAGTATACTATAATTAGTCTGGTTAGATAGGTCTACTGTAGTATATTATAATTAGTCTGGTTAGTTAGGTCTACTGTAGTATACTTTAATTAGTCTGAATGGATATGTCTACTGTAGTATACTATAATTAGTCTGAATGGATAGGTCTACTGTAGTATACTATAATTAGTCTGGTTAGTAGTATACTATAATTAGTATGGATGGTCTACTGTAGTATACTATAATTAGTCTGGTTAGTTAGGTCTACTGTAGTATACTATAATTAGTCTGAATGGTCTACTGTAGTATACTATAATTAGTCTGGTTAGTTAGACCTACTGTAGTATACTATAATTAGTCTGGTTATTTAGACCTACTGTAGTATACTATAATTAGTCTGGTTAGTTAGACCTACTGTAGTATACTATAATTAGTCTGGTTAGTTAGACCTACTGTAGTATACTATAATTAGTCTGAATGGATAGGTCTACTGTAGTATACTATAATTAGTCTGGTTAGATAGGTCTACTGTAGTATACTATAATTAGTCTGAATGGACAGGTCTACTGTAGTATACTATAATTAGTCTGGTTAGTTAGGTCTACTGTAGTATACTATAATTAGTCTGAATGGATAGACCTACTGTAGTATACTATAATTAGTCTGGTTAGTTAGGTCTACTGTAGTATACTATAACTAGTCTGAATGGATAGACCTACTGTAGTATACTATAATTAGTCTGGTTAGTTAGGTCTACTGTAGTATACTATAATTAGTCTGAATGGATAGGTCTACTGTAGTATACTTTAATTAGTCTGAATGGATATGTCTACTGTAGTATATTATAATTAGTCTGGTTAGTTTTTAATTTGTTTCTTTGTACTCGTGCCTTTGTACTTATGCTCACTGTATAGCTGAGTATTGAGACCTCTGTCTGTGTTTTGCTCTCTGCCAAAACCCCCAGCAACCCCGGCGTTTGCTCGAAAAGGTGAGAAAAGGGACTGTGGGTGATTGCCAGACACAGAGAGACAACGTCTGTTTTTCTCTGAAACTAGGGCAGATTTGCATACTGCCGAGACAGATTCTCAGAAACCTTTGTGTTAATAAGAACATCTTGTTCTTTTAACCTGCAAATGCAGGTTTTGACATAGAAGGAGATCTCACCATAAGGTGTATAAGATCCATAAGGTGTATAAGATCCATAAGGTGTATAAGATCCTGCCTGCTCGTTGTTGGGGGCAGAACTCAGGAGAGACATCAGTTGAATGTTTAATGTTTGATCCTTGACTTCTGACTACAGCTGTATTTCGGACTGTTCTTATTTTCCTCAATTAAGTTTAGAAAAATAGGATGATGGAGCAGCAGTAAGGGCTCTTCGATACCGCACGGTACTGTCTTTCCAAGTTAGTCGGAAGACTTCCAGTTTGGCGTGGCGCCATTTCCGTTCCAATTTTCTGGAAGCTTGCTTCAGAGCTCGGGTATTTTCTGTGTACCAGGGAGCTAGTTTCTTATGAGAAATGTTTTTAGTTTTTAGGGGTGCAACTGCGTCTAGGGTATTGCGCAAGGTTAAATTGAGTTCCTCAGTTAGGTGGTTAACTGATTTTTGTCCTCTGGCGTCCTTGGGTAGACAGAGGGAATCTGGAAGGACATCAAGGAATCTTTGTGTTGTCTGTGAATTTATAGCTCGACTTTTGATGCTCCTTGGTTGGGGTCTGAGCAGATAACACTACTGTTAACTACTGATAACACTACTGTTAACTACTGATAACACTACTGTGTTAACAGTAGTCTTCCTACTGGGGCAAACCAACACAGTGTTAACAGTAGTCTTCCTACTGGGGCAAACCGACACAGTGTTAACAGTAGTCTTCCTACTGGGGCAAACCAACACAGTGTTAACAGTAGTCTTCCTACTGGGGCAAACCGACACAGTGTTAACAGTAGTCTTCCTACTGGGGCAAACCAACACAGTGTTAACAGTAGTCTTCCTACTAGGGCAAACCAACACAGTGTTAACAGTAGTCTTCCTACTGGGGCAAACCGACACAGTGTTAACAGTAGTCTTCCTACTGGGGCAAACTGACACAGTGCTAACAGTAGTCTTCCTACTGGGGCAAACCAACACAGTGTTAACAGTAGTCTTCCTACTGGGGCAAACCAACACAGTGTTAACAGTAGTCTTCCTACTGGGGCAAACCAACACAGTGTTAACAGTAGTCTTCCTACTGGGGCAAACCAACACAGTGTTAACAGTAGTCTTCCTACTGGGGCAAACCAACACAGTGTTAACAGTAGTCTTCCTACTGGGGCAAACCAACACAGTGTTAACAGTAGTCTTCCTACTGGGGCAAACCAACACAGTGTTAACAGTAGTCTTCCTACTGGGGCAAACCAACACAGTGTTAACAGTAGTCTTCCTACTGGGGCAAACCGACAGTGTTAACAGTAGTCTTCCTACTGGGGCAAACCGGCTCATAACTCATGATTACTCCATACCATCGCTGTAGGATTGACAGATGCATTCAGGAACGCTAAATTAAGTTACATTATGACTTCCAACGCCCCGGTCGTTGTCTCAACGCTGCCAAGAAAGTGTCCACATTCTGATACACCAGGAACACTGGTGTTATTATATACCAGTATTGTTCACCATAGCGCTTGATGGTTTTTGCAAAATTTTCCGTATATTGACTGACCTTCATGTCTTCAAGTAATGATGGACTGTCATTTCTCTTTGCTTATTTGAGATGTTCTTGCCATAATATGGACTTGGTCTTTTACCAAATAGGTCTATCTTCTGTATTACCAACCCCTTCCTTTTCACAACACAGCTGACTGGCTCAAATGCATTAAGAAAGAAAAAAATTCCACAAAATGTACTTTTGACAAGGCAAACCTGTTAATTGAAATGCATTCCAGGTGACTACATGATGAAGCTGGTTGAGAGAATGCCAAGTGTGTGCAAAGCTATCATCAAGGCAAAGGGTGGCTACTTTGAAGAATCTCAAACATAAATATATTATATATTATTTTTGTTGGTCAACTACCCATTTACTTTTTAAAAGGAGATTGGAATTATTTGATTATATTAAATAACTGGTGGCCTCCAGACTCTGGCAGCACGTGGTCTGGGAAAAGTGGGGATTTAAACAGTCCCTGAAAAGACTCTGGCAGCACGTGGTCTGGGAAAAGTGGGGATTTAAACAGGCCCTGAAAAGACTCTGGCAGCACGTGGTCTGGGAAAAGTGGGGATTTAAACAGGCCCTGAAAAGACTCTGGCAGCACGTGGTCTGGGAAAAGTGGGGATTTAAACAGGCCCTGAAAAGCAGATGGATTTCATGCCCATCCATTTCTGAGTATAGGCTACCAAGTTCCCATAATGCAACACTAACAATGATAACACAACATAGGCTACCAAGTTCCCATAATGCAACACTAACAATGATAACGCAACATAGGCTACCAAGTTCCCATAATGCAACACTAACAATGATAACACAACATAGGCTACCAAGTTCCCATAATGCAACACTAACAACGATAACACAACATAGGCTACCAAGTTCCCATAATGCAACACTAACAATGATAACGCAACATAGGCTACCAAGTTCCCATAATGCAACACTAACAATGATAACACAACATAGGCTACCAAGTTCCCATAATGCAACAATAACAATTATAACACAACATAGGCTACCAAGTTCCTATAATGCAACACTAACAATGATAACACAACATAGGCTACCAAGTTCCCATAATGCAACACTAACAATGATAACGCAACATAGGCTACCAAGTTCCCATAATGCAACACTAACAATGATAACACAACATAGGCTACCAAGTTCCCATTATGCAACACTAACAATGATAACACAACATAGGCTACCAAGTTCCCATAATGCAACACTAACAATGATAACGCAACATAGGCTACCAAGTTCCCATTATGCAACACTAACAATGATAACGCAACATAGGCTACCAAGTTCCCATAATGCAACACTAACAATGATAACGCAACATAGGCTACCAAGTTCCCATAATGCAACACTAACAATGATAACGCAACATAGGCTACCAAGTTCCCATAATGCAACACTAACAATGATAACGCAACATAGGCTACCAAGTTCCCATAATGCAACACTAACAATGATAACGCAACATAGGCTACCAAGTTCCCATAATGCAACACTAACAATGATAACGCAACATAGGCTACCAAGTGGATATTTTTGCAAATTTTCACAATGGATTTCCCCCAGTGTTTTACCCAAAAGGCTCAGACCTCCTCCATTGGCTGGCTCCAGTGTCTCACTGGTACATGGCTACGATGGTCCTGCTCCGTCTTGGGGCCACGGCCAGGCCTCACCATGGTCCTGCTCCGTCTTGGGGCCACGGCCAGGCTCCACCATGGTCCTGCTCCAGTGTCTCACTGGTACATGGCTACGATGGTCCTGCTCCGTCTTGGGGCCACGACCAGGCCTCACCATGGTCCTGCTCCGTCTTGGGGCCACGGCCAGGCTCCACCATGGTCCTGCTCCAGTGTCTCACTGGTACATGGCTACGATGGTCCTGCTCCGTCTTGGGGCCACGACCAGGCCTCACCATGGTCCTGCTCCGTCTTGGGGCCACGGCCAGGCTCCACCATGGTCCTGCTCCAGTGTCTCACTGGTACATGGCTACGATGGTCCTGCTCCGTCTTGGGGCCACGACCAGGCCTCACCATGGTCCTGCTCCGTCTTGGGGCCACGGCCAGGCTCCACCATGGTCCTGCTCCAGTGTCTCACTGGTACATGGCTACGATGGTCCTGCTCCGTCTTGGGGCCACGGCCAGGCTCCACCATGGTCCTGCTCCAGTGTCTCACTGGTACATGGCTACGATGGTCCTGCTCCGTCTTGGGGCCACGACCAGGCTCCACCATGGTCCTGCTCCAGTGTCTCACTGGTACATGGCTACGGTGGTCCTGCTCCGTCTTGGGGCCACGACCAGGCTCCACCATGGTCCTGCTCCAGTGTCTCACTGGTACATGGCTACGGTGGTCCTGCTCCGTCTTGGGGCCACGACCAGGCTCCACCATGGTCCTGCTCCAGTGTCTCACTGGTACATGGCTACGGTGGTCCTGCTCCGTCTTGGGGCCACGACCAGGCTCCACCATGGTCCTGCTCCAGTGTCTCACTGGTACATGGCTACGGTGGTCCTGCTCCGTCTTGGGGCCACGACCAGGCTCCACCATGGTCCTGCTCCAGTGTCTCACTGGTACATGGCTACGGTGGTCCTGCTCCGTCTTGGGGCCACGACCAGGCTCCACCATGGTCCTGCTCCAGTGTCTCACTGGTACATGGCTACGGTGGTCCTGCTCCGTCTTGGGGCCACGACCAGGCCTCACCATGGTCCTGCTCCGTCTTGGGGCCACGGCCAGGCTCCACCATGGTCCTGCTCCAGTGTCTCACTGGTACATGGCTACGATGGTCCTGCTCCGTCTTGGGGCCACGACCAGGCCTCACCATGGTCCTTTCTCCGTCTTGGGGCCACGGCCAGGCTCCACCATGGTCCTGCTCCAGTGTCTCACTGGTACATGGCTACGGTGGTGCTGCTCCGTCTTGGGGCCATGATACTTTTTTTATTATTGTACTTTTCAGATTTCATTAACAATTTTTTTCTTATTTTATGGGTTAACACTAACAATGATAACAGCAGACTATACTATAATGGGACATCAGGAACAACTCAGAGGAAATCGAGTTTTCTGGACAAAGGTTTAATTGTTGAAGACTTGTTTTCAACCATTTATTTAGTTGTTTTACCCTCTTTAGACCATTGTGTTTTACCCTCAGTGTACCAATATGACAACACACCTCCTCTCTTTTTGGGTTAACAGGAAACACTCTCCCTCCAACCCTCCTCCCCCCTATCCCTCCCGGAGTCCCTGGGTCGTACCTCTCCTGGTAACACCTTACTGCTGGGTCTGAAGAGGTTGTCTGTGCGGCTGGTCGACTGCAGGAAAACACCGGAGCTAAGTGGGTTTATGTTCCTATATAAATGTATTTTGGGACACACCCTGAATGGCATTAATTACCACTAAGTACAATATATTTAAGGATGTAGAATCATCACAACTACACCCTTGGATACATTGACAATTTGAAGATTTAATACGATTTTACATTGAAGATTTTAAATGCTTAAATTCGGGTTACAAGAGTGTGAAAAGCTGGGCCTAAATCTGGCTTCGATATGAAGGAACCATAACTGTCTGTCTTTGCTCCACAGGGGACAGTCCTAACCGTCACTCTCTCAGTAGAAGGGGCTTGTCATCTGGGGAGGCTAAACAACATCATGATAATGAGGAGGCAGAGAAAAGCCTCTCAAGATCAGAACACCAAGAGAAACAACAGCAGAGACCCTCAAGGAAGAAATCTCACTGCTGCTCTGACTGTGGGAAGAGGTTTACCTCTTCAGCAAACCTTAGACAACACCAGAGAATTCATACTGGAGAGAAACCTTATAGCTGTGAACAATGTGGGAAGAGATTCAATCAGAGATTCAATCTGAAGTCACACCAGATCATACACTCAGTAGAAAAACCTCACTGCTGCTCCCAGTGTGGAGCTAGCCTCTCCTCTGCCAGGGCACTAGAAGGACACATGCGGATTCACACTGGAGAGAAACCGTACCAGTGCTCAGAATGTGGGCAGAGATTTAAAGACTGCAGTGGTTTACGGATACACGAGAGAATAAAACACACCGGCGAAAAACCACACTGTTGCTCTGACTGCGGGAAGAGATTTGCTACATCGCAACGCTTAAAAGCTCACCGGCGGATTCACACTGGAGAGAGACCGTTCCACTGCTCTGAGTGTGGGAAGAGTTTCAAACAAGCCTCAGCACTGTCTGAACACAAACGAATACACACAGGAGAGAAGCCTCACCACTGTGAGCAGTGCGGGGGAAACTTTTCCTCTTCTAAGTTACTCAGAATACATCAGAGGATTCACACAGGGGAGAAACCTTACCAATGCACTGACTGTGGGAAAAGCTTCAGATTTCTGTCTTCTTTAAGACGTCACCAGCTAAGACATACTGGAGAAAAGCCCCACCAATGTACTGAGTGTGGGAAGAGGTTTGCTGTTAAGAGTGGGCTCTGGTTACATAACATAGTGCACACTGGAGAGAAAGGATACCAATGCCCACAGTGTGGCAAGAAGCTAGGATCGTCTCATTCTCTAGAGCAGCATAAGCGTACACACACTGGACAGAAACCCTTCCACTGCTCCCACTGTAAGTTAAGCTTTGCCACTAATTCAGCCCTGTACAAACACCAGATAATTCACACAGGCGAGAAACGACACAGCTGCAATGTTTGCCAGAGGAGATTTGGACGGTCCGATCACCTGAAAAGTCACATGCAAATTCACACAGGAGAAAAGCCATACCACTGCTCTAAGTGCGAGCTGAGTTTCACTAACAACAGATCTCTGAAAGAACATGAGGTCAGACACACAGAAGATAAACCTCACTGCTGCTCCCAGTGCGGTGCTAGTCTCTCCTCTGCCAGGGCACTGGAAGGACACATGCGGATTCACACTGGAGAGAAACCGTACGAGTGCTCTGAATGTGGGCAGAAGTTTGCACATAGAGCCAGTCTTGGGTCACACAGAAGACTACACACAGAAGAGAAACCCTATCACTGCTCTGA
This sequence comes from Oncorhynchus mykiss, assembly GCF_013265735.2. Lineage (NCBI taxonomy): Eukaryota > Metazoa > Chordata > Actinopteri > Salmoniformes > Salmonidae > Oncorhynchus > Oncorhynchus mykiss. Next base: position 1,958,542 of record NC_048577.1, read on the forward strand.
CTGCAAGAAGAGCTTTCAAAGACTTGGCACTTTAAAACTACACAAGTTCACACATTCAGAGAAGATGTACCACTGCTCTCAGTGTGAGTCGAGCTGCACAACGCCAGACGCATTGAAGAAACACCAGCTTATACACACTGGAGAGAAGCCTTACCACTGCTCCCACTGTGACAAGAGCTTCCTTCGGCAACAGTCTCTCAAAGGACACGAGCGTAGTCACAAGGGAGAGAAACCGTTCTCTTGCTCAGACTGCGGGAACAACTTTGCCACAATGGCAACCTTGCGAATTCACCAGCGAAGACACACAGGAGAGAGGCCATACCAATGCCCTTTCCCTGACTGTGGGAAGAGTTTTTCCCAGGCCAGCGCCTTTAAAGTCCACAAGAGAAGGCACACAGGAGAGAAGCCGCACCACTGTGATCAGTGTGGGATGAGTTTTGTCACGTCAGGTGACTTGCAAACTCACTCCAAAAGAAGCCATACTGCTGCACAGCCTGTGGACTCAGTTTCTCTAGATCTGATTACTTAAAGATTCACCAGAGAGTCCACACAGGAGAGAGGCCATACAGCTGCTCAGAGTGTGACAAGAGATACACTTTGAAGAGTCACCTTACAAGACACCAGCAGAGACACACAGGAGAGAAACCTCACTACTGCGCAGAGTGCGGCAAGAGCTTCAAGTGTTTAATAGACCTGAGATGCCACGTTCAGCGCAAACATAGTGGGACACCCTACCACTGCACCCAGCTTCAGCTCCCCTCAGCATCTGAAGTACCACCAGATGACACACACGGGAGAGAAACCATTCATATGCACCGACTGCGGGAATTCACTCAGGCCGTGGTTTTCACACCGGAGAGAAACCTCACAGCTGTGATCAGTGTGACAAGAGTTTCAGTAAAAGGAGCAGTCTGCAATCACACCAGCGGACACATACAGAAGAGAAGCCTTACAGCTGTGATGAGTGTGGGAAGAGATTCACCAATTCAGGAACCCTGGTTTCGCACAAGAGAATACACTCCTGAGAGAAAGATTACCACACACAGGAGCGAGGCCTAATGGCCATGTTCAAGTGAACACACACTGATAATTTTTTTATGCCTGGATCAAATATGTAGTTTTGTAAATGATGGAACACATTTTATAGAATGAGCATCAAGGACACACAGTAACAACTGTGAAACATGAAACACTTCTAGTTTGTCAATTGACAATTCCCACAACTGAAACCACACTTGAAAATACAGAGGCTTTCACTCAGTGTTGTGGCCAACCGCTGTGCAGACACAGGTCTGATTGAACCAAGCCCTGAGAACGGACATATTTCTCAACATCACAACTTGCTGTTGGATACAAATGATTAAATTATTAAAAATTATAAACATTTGAAGAAGTAAACGGTGCAGGTGAAGTTCTAATCGAACTCTGTATGATATTTACCATCTACTGTTCTTTCAAAATTAACACTTGTTTCGTTTTGCTTTTGGATTGTGGGCTCAATTCAATGAGATTTGTCGTTTGCCGACACCTGCATAGCTGGTGTTGTGACGATGTCTGAGGTGGAACTGTACCTATCATGGACATTGGCTGCATGGAGGAGTAGGAATCCCATCCAGCCATGTTTACAAACTCAAACACTGTCATTTAGGGCTGGATTCAATCTGCCTTAATCCGCCACAACCGACAACTGCATAGTCGTTTCATTGTTTTCAATGTTTTTATTCAGGTGATGTCCGAGGTGTAACCACATTGGAGCTGTCGAGGACATTACCATAATCTCATGCAGTCTTTTTAGATTCAAACCTCGATTAGCCTGAGATAATGCTGTAATCTACACCTCAAATAGCCCGATATAATGCTGTAATCTACACCTCAAATAGCCCGATATAATGCTGTAATCTACACCTTGATTAGCCTGATATAATGCTGTAATATACACCTTTATTAGCCTGATATAATGCTGTAATATACACCTTTATTAGCCTGATATAATGCTGTAATCTACACCTTTATTAGCCTGATATAATGCTGTAATCTACACCTTGATTAGCCTGATATAATGCTGTAATCTACACCTTGATTAGCCTGATATAATGCTGTAATCTACACCTTGATTAGCCTGATATAATGCTGTAATATACACCTTGATTAGCCTGATATAATGCTGTAATCCACACCTTGATTAGCCTGATATGTTGTACAGTGCACAATTACAAGATTATGTTCTATACTGCTATGGGTTTAAAGCCAACAGGTAGGCCTCTGGGCTTAAAGCCAACAGGTAGACCTTTGGGTTTAAAGCCAACAGGTAGGCCTCTGGGTTTACAGCCAACAGGTAGACCTCTGGGTTTAAAGCCAACAGGTAGGCCTCTGGGTTTAAAGCCAACAGGTAGGCCTCTGGGCCAACAGCCGATTGGGTGTAACCTTGTGATAAGGCTGCATCCTGTCTTCCAGACACTGAGGGTGCAGCTACATCCTGTCTTCCAGACACAGAGGGTGCAGCTACATCCTGTCTTCCAGACACCGAGGGTGCAGCTACATCCTGTCTTCCAGACACCAAGGGTGCAGCTACATCCTGTCTTCCAGACACCGAGGGTGCAGCTACATCCTGTCTTCCAGACACCGAGGGCGCAGCTACATCCTGTCTTCCAGACACCGAGGGCGCAGCTACATCCTGTCTTCCAGACACTGAGGGTGCAGCTACATCCTGTCTTCCAGACACTGAGGGTGGAGCTACATCCTTGTCTTCCAGACACTGAGGGTGCAGCTACATCCTGTCTTCCAGTTGATTGTCGGAGAACTGAAAGATTACTTTTGTATAGCAACAGCAATATGACCTGGAGACAGAAACTCCACCTATTCTGAGCTAATCTTGTTGTTCCTGCTTGAGTGCACAATATACCCTTTTATGCTTTCACACTTCTGCTGACTGCTATGTAGACAAAGAGCTTTTTATTGAACCTGAGACCCAACTCTGTTCAGGGGCTCTTATCTCCTCACCACTGAGTGATTGTTAACCCCTCCAGAATTGTAATTCTTATAATAAACTTTGTTTTAAGAATCTGCAGCAGCCTCTTCCTTCTGATTGAATTTCCACAACAGTTGCTGTGTAATTAATGAATTAAGTGATGTGTAATCTACACCTTAACTAGTCTGACGTAATCTATACCATTATTTAGGTTGTTTGAGATTATTATTTATCTCGTTAAAACTTGATCTGATTGAATGGTGCCCTAAATGTCAGAATGACTAACCAGTGAGCCTATCATTATGGATTGGTGACTAAACTGAATGACTAACCAGTGAGTCTATCCTTATGGATTGGTGTCACGAGAATATCTAATCCCAATGATGATAATAATCACTATAAGCTTTGACCAATTCCCCAGAGGTTGTAAGGCCCTGGCTAATAGAAGAATTAGACAAAGTCTCAGAATTCTGCAAAAGGTTCTGAGTTCTGAGATTTTTCAGAGTTCTGAAAATCATACATTGCACATAGTCTTTTATACCTCACATTTGGTTATAACATACACTTTATAAATGCCCCTCTTCTCTAACTCTCTCCCAATGTTGGTCCTATGCACACACATTAGAGAATTATACTCTTATAATTCTAATACATTTCACTCCGTTATACAGTTTCAGGCTGGAATACTTTAGTCATTACCTTTAAACATATAAATTCCTGTATCAATTGGTCACTAACCAGTGACTAACCAGCTTATCATTACGGATTGGGGACTAACCAGCTTATCATTACGGATTGGGGACTAACCAGCTTATCATTACGGACTGGTGACTCAGCTAAATGTACATATGGTGTTTCACAAAACATTGATTTTGCGTTAATGAGAGAAGTGTTGAACTCCAATGAATGGCTGATCAAAAAAGGGTCCTGAACATAAGATAGCAGGTTTTACAAGTGTTATGAGTTTAGAAAATAAACCATTTAAACATGTGAAAAATGTGTCACAGTCAATAAAACACAAGAACTGTGGTATTCTGATATTAAACATTAGACAGGTTTTATTCACCAAACTATAAATGAAAAGACAACAGTCAGAAAGTTTAAAGGGAAAACAAAGTTTAATAACAGTAACTTCCACTAGTCACCATTCAGTTAGCCTGACTTCAGATCAGTTAGCCCATCTTCAGATCAGTTAGCCCCGGCTTCAGATCAGTTAGCCCCGGCTTCAGATCAGTTAGCCCCCGCTTCAGATCAGTTAGCCCCGGCTTCAGATCAGTTAGCCCCGGCTTCAGATCAGTTAGCCCCGGCTTCAGATCAGTTAGCCCGCCTTCAGATCAGTTAGCCCGCCTTCAGATCAGTTCATATAAACATGATGATATAACCTACTATACATCAGGGAGGTGTCCCAAATGAACCTCTAATCCCTTTATAGTGAACTACATTCGACCAGAGTCCTATAAACTAGGGCCCATTGGACTAGGGCGCTAATGACTAGGACCCATTGGACTAGGGCTCTAATGACTAGGGCCCATACGACTCTGGTTAAACGTAGTGTACTATATAGTGAACAGGGTTACATTTGGAACACTTCAGAGTTTCAGACACCTTATAGCCATAGATCAGGGTAATGGAATATAATGCAGCATCATCTTTGTACAAAAACACATTCACAGAGAACCTGCATCAGAGAGAGAGCATCACATTAACAGAAAACACAAAATTACTTACAAATATCTGAGGTGAGCTCCACTTATTCCAGTGGTTCCATTACAGATAAACAAACTATATCCAACTCAGCTTAAGTACTTAAAAGAATTTGACAAAGTACCCCCCACAAGAAGGTTTTGTCCAGTTATAACCTTTAGCTAGAGGCTAACGGAGCTAGCATAAACTAGCAAACTCAGGTTGTAACCATTAGCTAGATGCTAACGGAGCTAGCATGAGCTAGCAATCTCAGTTGTAGTCTTTAGCTAGATGCTAACGGAGCTAGCATGAGCTAGCAGTCTCAGTTGTAGTCTTTAGCTAGATGCTAAAAGAGCTAGCATGAACTAGAAAAACTCAGGCTGTAACCATGAGCTAGATGCTAACAGAGCTAGCAGGGTCTCAGATGTTGGCTGACTCCTGCCCAGTCTTCTCCTCTGCCTCTCCTCCTCCTCCCTCTTCCTCTTTATTCTTCCTGTGCTTCTTCTTCTTGTTCTTGTGTTTGTGTTCCTTCCTTCCTTCGACGGGAGGCTCAACGTCGGCAGAATGCTTCTTGTGCTTCTTGTGTTTTTTATGTTTCTTGTGTTTCTTCTTCTTCTTCTTGTCCGTCGCCGTGGAGCCGCTGTGGTTGCTAGGGGAGCCGCCGGGGCTCTGGGAGGCGGGGCTCTGGGTGTTGTGTGAGGGGCTATGGCTCAGGCCACTGCCTCGCTCCCCGTCTGACCCCTCCCCTTCGCTGTAGTCGGGGACGAAGGCTGCCTCGTCCGTCTCTCTACCCAGGTCGGAACACAGACGCTGTCGCCTTGGCTCTGGCCCCGCCCCTCGACTCTCCTCCCTCCCTACCCCTCCTCTTCCTTCCTCCTTCACTCCTCTGGATTCGGTCTTAGCTGGTTTTCTAAAGTTCACCTGACCCTTTTTAAGGCCTCTGCCTTCCTCCCTCCTTCTAGTCCCCTCCTCCCTCCCTCTCCTCCCCTCTGTGTTGGCTGTTTTAGAGACACTACCCTGCACCTCCCTGCCTTGGCCACTAGGCGGTGCTGGTGAGACTTCTCTCCTCAGAGCGTCTCTGGGCACGGAGGAGGAAACCGCCAACGCCCCATTCTCCCTGGACGCTGAGTGCTGCTCCTCTTCCTCCTCCTCCTCTCTCTCCCACTTGGACCGGGGTGGAGGCTGGATGAGGACTCCTCCGGTCCCACGGTCCCTCCTCTCCCTGCCTGGGCTGGGGAACTGGACGGGACTGGGTCTCCTCTGGGTCTGTAGGTCCCGGGGTTTTGACACAGCACCCTGGCTCTGGCTCGGCTCAGACCTGCTGCTGCTGGAACACACAGATCCAAGATCAGGGGTTAGAAACCATTATACCCATGTTATATACACAGATCTAGGATCAGGGGTTAGAGAGATCATCAACTAGGAACCATTATACCCATGTTATATACACAGATCTAGGATCAGGGGTTAGAGAGAACATCAACTAGGAACCATTATACCATGTTATATACACAGATCTAGGATCAGGGGTTAGAAACCATTATACCCATGTTATATACACAGATCTAGGATCAGGGGTTAGAGAGAACATCAACTAGAAACCATTATACCCATGTTATATACACAGATCTAGGACCAGGGGTTAGAAACCATTATACCCATGTTATATACACAGATCTAGGATCAGGGGTTAGAAACCATTATACCCATGTTATATACACAGATCTAGGATCAGGGGTTAGGAACCATTATACCCATGTTATATACACAGATCTAAGATCAGGGGTTAGAGAGAACATCAACTAGGAACCATTATACCCATGTTATATACACAGATCTAGGATCAGGGGTTAGAGAGAACATCAACTAGGAACCATTATACCATGTTATATACACAGATCTAGGATCAGGGGTTAGGAACCATTATACCCATGTTATATACACAGATCTAGGATCAGGGGTTAGAAACCATTCTAACCAATGTTCCCTCATTTGTTTCGGGACTGAGACATTTCAGGTCAGCTGAGCTCAAACTCGAATGTTGTGAAAATACTGTGCAACTTCCGGCGGCCGTTTACTGTGAAGGCCCTTACCCGTTTACTGTGAAGGCCCTTACCCGTTTACTGGGAAGGCCCTTACCCGTTTACTGTGAAGGCCCTTACCCGTTTACTGGGAAGGCTTTACTGTGAAGGCCCTTACCCGTTTACTGGGAAGGCTTTACTGTGAAGGCCCTTACCCGTTTACTGGGAAGGCTTTACTGTGAAGGCCCTTACCCGTTTACTGGGAAGGCCTTTACCCGTTTACTGTGAAGGCCCTTACCCGTTTACTGGGAAGGCCCTTACCCATTTACTGTGAAGGCCCTTACCCGTTTACTGGGAAGGCTTTACTGGGAAGGCCCCACCCGTTTACTGTGAAGGCCCTTACCCGTTTACTGGGAAGGCTTTACTGTGAAGGCCCTTACCCGTTTACTGGGAAGGCTTTACTGTGAAGGCCCTTACCCGTTTACTGGGAAGGCTTTACTGTGAAGGCCCTTACCCGTTTACTGGGAAGGCCTTTACCCGTTTACTGGGAAGGCTTTACTGTGAAGGCCCTTACCCGTTTACTGGGAAGGCTTTACTGTGAAGGCCCTTACCCGTTTACTGGGAAGGCTTTACTGTGAAGGCCCTTACCCGTTTACTGGGAAGGCTTTACTGTGAAGGCCCTTACCCGTTTACTGGGAAGGCTTTACTGTGAAGGCCCTTACCCGTTTACTGGGAAGGCCCCACCCGTTTACTGTGAAGGCTTTACTGTGAAGGCCCTTACCCGTTTACTGTGAAGGCTTTACTGTGAAGGCCCTTACCCGTTTACTGGGAAGGCTTTACTGTGAAGGCCCTTACCCGTTTACTGGGAAGGCTTTACTGTGAAGGCCCTTACCCGTTTACTGGGAAGGCTTTACTGTGAAGGCCCTTACCCGTTTACTGGGAAGGCTTTACTGTGAAGGCCCTTACCCGTTTACTGGGAAGGCTTTACTGTGAAGGCCCTTACCCGTTTACTGTGAAGGCTTTACTGTGAAGGCCCTTACCCGTTTACTGGGAAGGCTTTACTGTGAAGGCCCTTACCCGTTTACTGGGAAGGCTTTACTGTGAAGGCCCTTACCCGTTTACTGGGAAGGCTTTACTGTGAAGGCCCTTACCCGTTTACTGGGAAGGTTTTACTGTGAAGGCCCTTACCCGTTTACTGTGAAGGCTTTACTGTGAAGGCCCTTACCCGTTTACTGGGAAGGCTTTACTGTGAAGGCCCTTACCCGTTTACTGTGAAGGCTTTACTGTGAAGGCCCTTACCCGTTTACTGGGAAGGCTTTACTGTGAAGGCCCTTACCCGTTTACTGGGAAGGCTTTACTGTGAAGGCCCTTACCCGTTTACTGTGAAGGCTTTACTGTGAAGGCCCTTACCCGTTTACTGGGAAGGCTTTACTGTGAAGGCCCTTACCCGTTTACTGGGAAGGCTTTACTGTGAAGGCCTACTGCAGCTCTGATTGGTTGTTGCACCGGTCTGTGCAGAATATTCGATCACAATTCTCACAGTAGAGGGAAACGCTGATAGTGTTAACTAAAGGAGAAAGCTCTAGAACGCTGATAAGTGTTAACTAAAGGAGAAAACACTATCAGCTTTCTAGAGCTTTCTCCTTTAGTTAACACTATCAGCGTTCTAGAGCTTTCTCCTTTAGTTAACACTATCAGCGTTCTAGAGCTTTCTCCTTTAGTTAACACTATCAGCGTTCTAGAACTTTCTCCTTTAGTTAACACTATCAGCGTTCTAGAGCTAACTAAAGGAGAAAGCTCTAGATAGTGTTAAACCACAATGATTGTTGATTAACAACACGGGCTAATAAAGAACCGTTGGAAGGTCAGAGGTCGAAAGGGCAACTCACCCAGTTGAAGTGACAGAGTGGTCTGATGAGTGGTGGGTCGTGGGCTCAGAACTCTTTCTGCTGATCTTTCTGGTCTTCCCAGAACCCTCCTTCACCACCACCACTGCTGTTGCTATTGCTCTGTCTTCAGCTACAGTCTCTCTCTGGGACCCTGCCGCTCGCTCCCCTGTAGAGGCAGGTCTGTCTACGGAGGACGAGGTCTTCTCTCCTTTCTGTTCCCTGGTGGCTGACTTCTCCCTGGATGATGACCTGTCCGTCTTGGCTGACGCTGGTCTCCCTCTCTCCTTGGAGCTCTCAGCTGGTCTCTCTCTCTCCTTGGAGCTCTCAGCTGGTCTCTCTCTCTCCTTGGAGCTCTCAGCTGGTCTCTCTCTCTCCTTGGAGCTCTCAGCTGGTCTCTCTCTCTCAGCGGGCGGCGTGTACCCGCTCTCTGTTCTCTCCCCGGTGACATCAGGTTTCTTAGCGATGGCCGAGCGTTCCGCGATGGTCATGCGGTCTAGAGAGACTGACCTTCCTCCTCCTCCTCTCTCCGGCAAACGTTCCCCTGACGACGGCCTCTCGGACCTAACAGACCTGACCTCTGACCTCTCGCCAGACAACCTCCGCTCCACCATCACCGCCACCCTCTCTGTCCCTCCATCCCTCTCTGCTCTCTCAGGACCAGCAGGTCTCTCTCCAGTAGAGGTGATAGTAGTGGTGATATTAGCAGCTGGAGCTGGTCTCTCCTCTGGGCGGGCCATACTGCTGTTCCTCCCCAGGTCTCTGTTCAGTTTGATTCTCCTCTGGGGGAAGGGTTTGACCTGCAGACCCATGAGAGGCCAGATAGACCCCCTGTCACTCTCTCTTCTGCCCGCCTCAGAGCTCCCTGGGATGGGCAGCAGCCCGTCGCCTCTCCCCTCTCTCCCCAGGTCCATGGAGGAACCAGGGATGGAGATGGAGATGGGATGGAAACGGTCTAGCCTCCCTGTCTGTGAGGAACCAGGGATGGGGAGCAGACCCTCTCCTCTACCCGACTCTCTGCATGCCAGGTTCAGGAGGAGGGAAGGCTTGGCAGGAAGTCCTCTCTGGAGGTACGGACCCTCGGCTCGGCGGAGCTTAGCTGGGGGCCCCCCCATCCCCCTGTCCATCCCCCTCCCCCTTTCCCTCTCTTCCACTCTCCTCCTCTTCTCCGCTGGGGAGGGAGGTGCAGGCTGGAGGGGGCGACCAGGGGGGCGTACCCCGACACTGTGAATGGGATCTCTCCTTCCCCCGCGGGCGTCGCCCAGGTGTTTAGGGAGGTCGTGGGGGTGAGGTGGGAGGGGGCGGGGCAGGGGGAGTTTAGCCAAACCTCCTCGAACAGTAGGGGTGCTCCGCCCCTTCTCTCTCTTGATTGGCTCGTCTGGTTTGACTGGTTTGGATGCTTTGGTTGGTTTAGCGGCTGAAGACTCTTTGTTCTTAGAGGCTGTGACCGTCGCCTCTCCTCCCGTCTTTCTCTTAACCTTCTCTCCTTTCACCTTTCCCTCCGTCTTTACTTTCACCTTACCCCCCTTCTCCTTCCTGCTCTTCTCTGATTGGCCGGACGAGGTGGGAGGGGTTTTACCGGACAGCAGCGCTGCCTTATTGGTCGAGACCTTGGTGGAGGTGGGTGGGGCTTTGCTAGGGGTCAGGGTGTGGAGATCATCCATTGGCTCGTCCCTGACGGGTGTGGCGTCTCCCCTGTCCAGCGATTGGTCGGCTGAATCCAGCTCCTCCCCGTTCTTCTTTTTCTTCAGTTTCTTCCCTTTCAGAGTTTTAGTTCCGCCCTCTGACGTTTTGGTTCCCCCCTGCGTGCGTTCCTTACTTCCGCCCCCCCTGACGGAGGCAGAGGGCAGAGCGGACAAGGCGTGGTGAGTTCTGTGGGGTCCGGGAGGTCCCCCTCTCTCACCCCTCCTCACCCGCCCCTGGGGGGAGTAGTCTCTGGGAGGAGGGGTGAGGCGGTCCCTCTCTCTGCTGCCCCGGCCACCGCGGTGGTGCACCGAGGCATGCTGGGTACTGTAGTCTTTGTAGTACTTGTTGTACCAGTCCCTGTACTCTTTCTCCCACTGTCTGTAGCTGTCTCTCTCCCAGCGCTCCCTGCCCCCGGGAGACAGGTCAGGTCCGCCTTTAGGCTCGTAAGGAGCCGGCTCTCGAGGTGGGGGCTTATGGTGACCTCTAACCCCTCCAGGACTCCTGCTCCTCCTGTAGCCCCCCGGGGAGCGAGACCTGGGCCGATACCCCCCTCCTCCTCCTCCTTCAGCTCCGTCTCCTCCTTCCCAGCCCCCACCACCACCACCACCACCACCTCGGTAAGGCGGTGGGGAGCGAGGAGAACCGGAGCGACGGTAGCCGTAGGAACGGGAGCGTGAGCGGGACCGTGGCGAGCGGCCGTAGGAGCGGCTGCGTCCTCCCCGGCCTCCGTTGCGTCTGGAGAAGGGGGAGCGTCCGTAAGACCTGGAACGGGAGCGGGAGCGGCTGGGGGTGTACGAGTAAGACCTGGAGCGGGAGCGAGGAGATCGGGAGTAGGGGGAACGGCTGAACGGAGAACGGCTGTAGGAACGAGACCTGGGGAGGAGAGAAAAACACTTGATATGTCTGATTACCATCTCTACACACTTCATATCATCTCTGTCCTAGATATGAAAAACACTTGATATGTCTGATTACCATCTCTACACAATTCATATCATCTCTGTCCTAGATATATCTCCGTCAGAGAAGATATCTCCATGAACAGTTCAAGAGGTTTAATCCAGAACTATGATGAGATGTGGTGTTGTTACCTGGAGTAGGAGCGTCTCCGTCTCTTGGGAGCAGGTCTGTATTCCATCAGCTCTTTGGCAAAGTCTTTAGTGAACTCATCCAGCTTGGACGTTACCCTGGTAACACAGAGAGACAGGACTGGTCACATCCCATAATACATGTCTGAGGGAAACCTTTGAACAGGTCAATCTCTCTCAGCCACGGAACAGCCACTACTAGCCCGGGGTAACATTCCCCCCCACTACTAGCCCGGGGTAACATTCCCCCCCACTACTAGCCCGGGGTAACATTCCCCCCCACTACTAGCCCGGGGTAACATTCCCCCCCACTACTAGCCCGGGGTAACATTCCCCCCCACTACTAGCCCGGGGTAACATTCCCCCCCCACTACTAGCCCGGGGTAACACACCCCCTCACTACTAGCCCGGGGTAACATTCCCCCCCACTACTAGCCCGGGGTAACATTCCCCCCCACTACTAGCCCGGGGTAACATTCCCCCCCACTACTAGCCCGGGGTAACATTCCCCCCCACTACTAGGCCGGGGTAACATTCCCCCCCACTACTACGCCGGGGTAACATTCCCCCCCACTACTAGCCCGGGGTAACATCCCCCCCCCCCCCCCCCCCCCCACTACTAGCCCGGGGTAACATCCCCCCCCCCCCCCCCCACTACTAGCCCGGGGTAACATTCCCCCCCCACTACTAGCCCGGGGTAACACACCCCCTCACTACTAGCCCGGGGTAACATTCCCCCCCACTACTAGCCCGGGGTAACATTCCCCCCCACTACTAGCCCGGGGTAACATTCCCCCCACTACTAGCCCGGGGTAACATTCCCCCCCACTACTAGCCCGGGGTAACATTCCCCCCCACTACTAGGCCGGGGTAACATTCCCCCCCACTACTAGCCCGGGGTAACATTACCCCCCCCCCCCCACTACTAGCCCGGGGTAACATTCCCCCCCACTAATAGCCCGGGGTAACATTCCCCCCCATCTACTAGCCCGGGGTAACATTCCCCCCCCCCCACTACTAGCCCGGGGTAACATTTCCCCCCCCCACTACTAGCCCGGGGTAACATTCCCCCCCACTACTAACCCGGGGTAACATTCCCCCCCACTACTAGCCCGGGGTAACATTCCCCCCCCCACTACTAGCCCGGGGTAACATTCCCCCCCCCCACTACTAGCCCGGGGTAACATTCCCCCCCCCCCCCCCACTACTAGCCCGGGGTAACATTCCCCCCCCCCCCCCCACTACTAGCCCGGGGTAACATTCCCCCCCACTACTAGCCCGGGGTAACATTCCCCCCCACTACTAGCCCGGGGTAACATTCCCCCCCACTACTAGCCCGGGGTAACATTCTCCCCCACTACTAGCCCGGGGTAACACACCCCCCCCACTACTAGCCCGGGGTAACATCCCCCCCACTACTAGCCCGGGGTAACATCCCCCCCACTACTAGCCCGGGGTAACATTCCCACCCACTACTAGCCCGGGGTAACACACCCCCCCCACTACTAGCCCGGGGTAACATTCCCCCCCACTACTAGCCCGGGGTAACATTCCCCCCCACTACTAGCCCGGGGTAATATTCCCCCCCACTACTAGCCCGGGGTAACATTCCCCCCCACTACTAGCCCGGGGTAACACACCCCCCCCACTACTAGCCCGGGGTAACACACCCCCCCCACTACTAGCCCGGGGTAACATTCCCCCCCCCCCACTACTAGCCCGGGGTAACATTCTCCCCCCCCCCACTACTAGCCCGGGGTAACATCCCCCCCCCACTACTAGCCCGGGGTAACATTCCCCCCCCCCCCCCACTACTAGCCCGGGGTAACATTCCCCCCCACTACTAGCCCGGGGTAACATTCCCCCCCACTACTAGCCCGGGGTAACATTCCCCCCCACGACTAGCCCGGGGTAACATTCCCCCCCACTACTAGCCCGGGGTAACATTCCCCCCCACTACTAGCCCGGGGTAACATTCCCCCCCACTACTAGCCCGGGGTAACATTCCCCCCCACTACTAGGCCAGGGTAACATTCCCCCCCACTACTAGCCCGGGGTAACATTCCCCCCCACTACTAGCCCGGGGTAACATTCCCCCCCACTACTAGGCCGGGGTAACATTCCCCCCCACTACTAGGCCGGGGTAACATTCCCCCCCACTACTAGCCCGGGGTAACATTCCCCCCCACTACTAGCCCGGGGTAACATTCCCCCCCACTACTAGGCCGGGGTAACATTCCCCCCCACTACTAGGCCGGGGTAACATTCCCCCCCACTACTAGGCCGGGGTAACATTCCCCCCCACTACTAGGCCGGGGTAACATTCCCCCCCACTACTAGGCCGGGGTAACATTCCCCCCCACTACTAGGCCGGGGTAACATTCCCCCCCACTACTAGCCCGGGGTAACATTCCCCCCCACTACTAGCCCGGGGTAACATTCCCCCCCACTACTAGGCCGGGGTAACATTCCCCCCCACTACTAGCCCGGGGTAACATTCCCCCCCCCCCCCACTACTAGCCCGGGGTAACATTCCCCCCCCCCCCACTACTAGCCCGGGGTAACATTCCCCCCCCCCCACTACTAGCCCGGGGTAACATTCCCCCCCACTACTAGCCCGGGGTAACATTCCCCCCCACTACTAGCCCGGGGTAACATTCCCCCCCACTACTAGGCCGGGGTAACATTCCCCCCCACTACTAGGCCGGGGTAACATTCCCCCCCACTACTAGCCCGGGGTAACATTCCCCCCCACTACTAGGCCGGGGTAACATTCCCCCCCACTACTAGGCCGGGGTAACATTCCCCCCCACTACTAGGCCGGGGTAACATTCCCCCCCACTACTAGCCCGGGGTAACATTCCCCCCCACTACTAGCCCGGGGTAACATTACAATGAATTCAACTGTTTACTAATCCCAGTAATGTGAAGATACCAGCCTCAGCAGCATCATTACAATGAATGAAATCAGGTGCAACTCACTGTTCCTGTTGGAGTCTCCTCTGTCTGTAGAAGTCCTCCTTGGAGAGGGGGGGTCCGGAGGGTAGGAGGGGCGGGGGACCCAGCGAGTGGGGCTGGGTGTTGGGAGGGGGAACCCAGGGGGCATTAACCCCCGGAGGCATCTGGCTGTGTGTGTAGAGGGGCTGAGGGGGGTAGTTAACAGGGGGAGGGGGTCCGGTGGAGTAGGGAGGGGGGTAGGACTGGGGCGGGATGGAGTGGGGGTTGGGTGGAGGGTGGTAGAGGTTAGGGCCCGGGTAGAGGTGAGGGGCTGGGCCCGGGGCGGAAGGAAGGGGGTGGCGTGGGGGGGGAACGTGGTCAGAAAGAGGTCTGTAGGGTCTGGAGGGGGGTGAGAGAGGGGGAGGGTTACAATTTAGACTTGAGTCATTTAGTAGCTCTTATGCAAAGTTGACAAAACAGCATTACAGTAGCCTGTTATGACCTCTATATTCTATAGTCCTGTATTCTACAGTAACTCTGTTATGACCTCTATATTCTACAGTAACCCTTTTATGACCTCTATATTCTATAGTCCTGTATTCTACAGTAACTCTGTTATGACCTCTATATTCTACAGTAACCCTGTTATGACCTCTATATTCTACAGTAACCCTGTTATGACCTCTATATTCTACAGTAACCCTGTTATGACCTCTATATTCTATAGTCCTGTATTCTACAGTAACCCTGTTATGACCTCTATATTCTATAGTCCTGTATTCTACAGTAACCCTGTTATGACCTCTATATTCTACAGTAACCCTGTTATGACCTCTATATTCTACAGTAACCCTGTTATGACCTCTATATTCTATAGTCCTGTATTCTACAGTAACCCTGTTATGACCTCTATATTCTATAGTCCTGTATTCTACAGTAACCCTGTTATGACCTCTATATTCTACAGTAACCCTGTTATGACCTCTATATTCTACAGTAACCCTGTTATGACCTCTATATTCTATAGTCCTGTATTCTACAGTAACCCTGTTATGACCTCTATATTCTATAGTCCTGTATTCTACAGTAACCCTGTTATGACCTCTATATTCTACAGTAACCCTGTTATGACCTCTATATTCTACAGTAACCCTGTTATGACCTCTATATTCTATAGTCCTGTATTCTACAGTAACCCTGTTATGACCTCTATATTCTATAGTCCCGTGTGATCAGCGTCGTACCTGTCCCAAGGTGGTCTGGGTCCTCCTCTGTGGGAATGGGAGGGCTGTGGAGGTGGACCTGATGGGTGGGAGGGCCTTATGGGTGGAGGGTGACCAATCATAGGCATGTGGTATCCCTGGGAAACCAATCAGAGAGAAAGCTCAAGGAAATACACAGGAACATTTTAGGAAATGCAAATAAGATAGTTTTTTTAAAAAATGGGAATAGTGTGTCTTAGAATCTACAGAGGCTACGACAGGTCATAAGAGCCCTATGTAGCCTCTAAGACAACTAGTGTGTCTCACCTGAGGTCCGCTGTCGGCTGATCTGATTGGTGGCTCTGACACCATGTAAGGCCCCGCCTCCATCTCACTGAGAAAAAAAAAACAAAACACCAATGAATCAGTCAGTTAATCAAATCAGTCAAATATCAACGGTTGAGATGTGTATCTGTGTGGCGTCCGTCGTCCCGGCAACTCACCCTGGCGGCGGTGGCTCGTTGTGATTGGCCAAGTGCCGTGGCTCTGCCCGGTGTGGTTCAGGGGCGGGGTCAGGAGAGATTGACACCTCAGGCAGTCCCATCGGTGGGGTCTGAATGGGCAGGCTTTGTGTCAGGGTGACAGGAGGAGTGAGGGAGGCTGGGGGGCGAGAGGCGTTGGCCAATAGGGGGTCCTGCTGGCGAGCATTGGGCAATAGGGGGTCCTGCTGGCGAGCGTTGGCCAATAGGGGGTCCTGCTGGCGAGCGTTGGCCAATAGAGGGTCCTGCTGGCGAGCGCTGGCCAATAGGGGGTCCTGCTGGCGAGTGCTGGCCAATAGGGGGTCCTGCTGGCGAGTGCTGGCCAATAGGGGGTCCTGCTGGCGAGTGCTGGCCAATAGGGGGTCCTGCTGGCGAGTGCTGGCCAATAGGGGGTCCTGCTGGCGAGTGCTGGCCAATAAGGGGTCCTGCTGGCGAGTGTTGGCCATTAGGGGGTCCTGCTGGCGTGAGCCGAGGGTTCTGAATGGCTGAGGCCGTGCTGGGGGCGGGGCAGACTGCTGCAGGGTTTTGTTTCGTGCTGGTTTGGTGTAACCAGACTCATTCTTAAAGTTATTCACTGCCTGAGGGGAGAGAGAGAAGGGGGGAAGAGAGAGAGAAAGGGGGAAGAGAGAGAGAAAGGGGGAAGAGAGAGAGAAAGGGGGAAGAGAGAGAGAAAGGGGGAAGAGAGAGAGAAAGGGGGAAGAGAGAGAGAAAGGGGGAAGAGAGAGAGAAAGGGGGAAGAGAGAGAGGGGGAAGAGAGAGGGGGGGAAGAGAGAGGGGGGGAAAGAGAGAGGGGGGGAAGAGAGAGGGGGGAAGAGAGAGGGGGGGAAAGAGAGAGGGGGGGAAGAGAGAGGGGGGAAGAGAGAGAGAGGGGAGAGAGAGAGATAGGAGAGCGAGAGATAGGAGAGAGAGAGATAGGAGAGAGAGAGGGGAGAGAGAGAGAGAGGAGAGAGAGAGGAGAGAGAGAGGGGGGGAGAGAGAGAGGGGGGAGAGAGAGAGGGGGGAGAGAGAGGGGGGAGAGAGAGAGGGGGGAGAGAGAGAGGGGGGAGAGAGAGAGGGGGGAGAGAGAGATTTTGAATGAATAAATGAAGCTATAGTGTGTATGAGTGTAGTTTAATTACTGACCGACCGAGTGTGTGTGTGTGTGTGTGTGTGTGTGGTTTGGCCTAATGCGTCTCCGTGATGTGTACCTGTCGTAGGAACTTGTTAGCGATGAG